>NW_025726415.1:5000-10000 GCF_021461395.2 Schistocerca americana
GGCGCGCAGCGCCGTCCTAAGTACTTGGTCGGGTTCGAGAGAGGCGCAATCGCCCGGAGTTTGGCGAGTAGACGCTTTAGGTGCGACCACCCGTGCTCCCAACTGAGCTTGCCGCTGCCGACAGAGGCCCGGGAGCGTGCTGTCGTGGCATTGCCGGCGGGAGACAACACGCGCCACCTACGGTGACCGGCAGCTCCAACGCCAGCGCCACAGAAGGACAAAAGCCCCACTTGGGTGCCGAAGCGAACTCTCCCAGCACAGCGCACGCGCCAACACGTCCGCACAGCTGCGATACAAACCACCTGCGAGAACCGCAGAGGCGACCGAGCAGCAGACGGCGTCGCGGCGCCGAGCGCCGGGCGGCGGCGCATCCTCAGCGCACACAGTCCTCAATCGGACCAGCACACTGCAGATGTCCACCGCGCTTCGCACCGGGCCCGCGAGGACCTACTTTGGCCGCACGGCGCCGCGTGCAGGGTGCGCCGGCGCGCAGCTGCGCCGCCTGCCGCCTCCGTCGGCCGGCGCGCCTGCCACTGGCCGCCCCCACCAGCCGGCTGTAGCGCGTGCGCCCACGCACCGCACGGCCAACACGCCGGGAGGCCCCCCCTCACCGGCCGGGGACGGTCCCACCCAGCCACCGCCGCGTATCGCTTCACACCCACATGCCATTCACGTTCGTGGGCATGGTGGGTATCGCTGCAACAACCGGTTGGTAGCTCAACCGATCGTCGCCATCACTGATTCACCCCTAGCGAGAACAACCGCACCACAACGGTTTACCAGTTGTTCATTTGCGTAACGTCACCAGCAAACGTAGGCGTCCATCGCCATTTGCAAATTCAACGATTGTTGCATGCCTGTGTCAGGTGTCACGACACACTGTCTGCCCACATACACGCAACAACATGTCCACGCTTAGCGAACACGTGGAAGGTGGCCCCCGTACGTATGCGATGTCCATTGCGCGAACGACTGTCAACCGGCCTCTGTCGCATGTCGCAGATGTGGAACGCAGTGCACCGTGCTATCACGGTGTGTGAGAAGAGACGACTACGTCTGACAACACGCGCCACTACATCAACAGACGGCTCATGCTGATCGCCATCCAGGGCATACCACACTGCAATCCAGCTCTTATAGGGAGACGACACGTAGCTGAGTGCACAACATTTGGACCGCATGGTTCGCCGTTGTTGGCGCAGTCGTTGTACGGTCACATGTACCACGATGTATCATTCAGTACATGAGGACCAATGTGCAGTACAGTGTGTGATTTGGACGTACAACATCAGCGGACAGTTGACACAGGCCGTACCACAGCGTAGGCTAAGTGCTTCGCCATGCGAATGCCAATGAACAACTGCAAATGCCAATGAACAACTGCAAAGGGCATTGAGCATGTACGTCCTGCTGCCATCCACATTACAGTGTATAGCTGCAAGGTGTTTAACATGAAGCGATACACTGGGGACCGGGCAGTGCGAGTAGCAAACTATATTGCGGGGGTTGCAGTTAGGCAACACTACACTAATTTAACGCGTCGTATGACAATTACAGAGCAGGTTAAGGCCCAACGTGTGTTGGGTTAAGGCCCAACGTGTGTTGGGTTAAGGCCCAACGTGTGTTGGGTTAAGGCCCAACGTGTGTTGGGTTAAGGCCCAACGTGTGTTGGGTTAAGGCCCAACGTGTGTTGGGTTACGTTAAGGGGCAATGTGGGTTACGTTAAGGGGCAATGTGGGTTACGTTAAGGGGCAATGTGGGTTACGTTACGGCGCAATATAGGTTACGTTACGGCGCAATATAGGTTACGTTAAGGGGCAATGTGGGTTACGTTACGGCGCAATATAGGTTACGTTACGGCGCAATATAGGTTACGTTAAGGCGCAATATCGGTTACGTTAAGGCGCAATACAGGTTACGTTAAGGCGCAATACAGGTTACGTTAAGGCGCAATACAGGTTACGTTAAGGCGCAATACAGGTTACGTTAAGGCGCAATACAGGTTACGTTAAGGCGCAATACAGGTTACGTTAAGGCGCAATACAGGTTACGTTAAGGCGCAATACAGGTTACGTTAAGGCGCAATGCAGGTTACGTTAAGGCGCAATGCAGGTTACGTTAAGGCGCAATACAGGTTACGTTAAGGCGCAATGCAGGTTACGTTAAGGCGCAATGCAGGTTACGTTAAGGCGCAATACAGGTTACGTTAAGGCGCAATACAGGTTACGTTAAGGCGCAATACAGGTTACGTTAAGGCGCAATACAGGTTACGTTAAGGCGCAATACAGGTTACGTTAAGGCGCAATACAGGTTACGTTAAGGCGCAATACAGGTTACGTTAAGGCGCAATACAGGTTACGTTAAGGCGCAATACAGGTTACGTTAAGGCGCAATACAGGTTACGTTAAGGCGCAATACAGGTTACGTTAAGGCGCAATACAGGTTACGTTAAGGCGCAATACAGGTTACGTTAAGGCGCAATACAGGTTACGTTAAGGCGCAATACAGGTTACGTTAAGGCGCAATACAGGTTACGTTAAGGCGCAATACAGGTTACGTTAAGGCGCAATACAGGTTACGTTAAGGCGCAATACAGGTTACGTTAAGGCGCAATACAGGTTACGTTAAGGCGCAATACAGGTTACGTTAAGGCGCAATACAGGTTAGGTTAAGGCGCAATACAGGTTAGGTTAAGGTACGACATAGGTTAGGTTAAGGTACGACATAGGTTAGGTTAAGGTACGACATAGGTTAGGTTAAGGTACGACATAGGTTAGGTTAAGGTACGACATAGGTTAGGTTAAGGTACGACATAGGTTAGGTTAAGGTACGACATAGGTTAGGTTAAGGTACGACATAGGTTAGGTTAAGGTACGACATAGGTTAGGTTAAGGTACGACATAGGTTAGGTTAAGGTACGACATAGGTTAGGTTAAGGTACGACATAGGTTAGGTTAAGGTACGACATAGGTTAGGTTAAGGTACGACATAGGTTAGGTTAAGGTACGACATAGGTTAGGTTAAGGTACGACATAGGTTAGGTTAAGGTACGACATAGGTTAGGTTAAGGTACGACATAGGTTAGGTTAAGGTACGACATAGGTTAGGTTAAGGTACGACATAGGTTAGGTTAAGGTACGACATAGGTTAGGTTAAGGTACGACATAGGTTAGGTTAAGGTACGACATAGGTTAGGTTAAGGTACGACATAGGTTAGGTTAAGGTACGACATAGGTTAGGTTAAGGTACGACATAGGTTAGGTTAAGGTACGACATAGGTTAGGTTAAGGTACGACATAGGTTAGGTTAAGGTACGACATAGGTTAGGTTAAGGTACGACATAGGTTAGGTTAAGGTACGACATAGGTTAGGTTAAGGTACGACATAGGTTAGGTTAAGGTACGACATAGGTTAGGTTAAGGTACGACATAGGTTAGGTTAAGGTACGACATAGGTTAGGTTAAGGTACGACATAGGGTAGGTTAAGGTACGACATAGGTTAGGTTAAGGTACGACATAGGTTAGGTTACGGTACGACATAGGTTAGGTTACGGTACGACATAGGTTAGGTTACGGTACGACATAGGTTAGGTTACGGTACGACATAGGTTAGGTTACGGTACGACATAGGTTAGGTTACGGTACGACATAGGTTAGGTTACGGTACGACATAGGTTAGGTTACGGTACGACATAGGTTAGGTTACGGTACGACATAGGTTAGGTTACGGTACGACATAGGTTAGGTTACGGTACGACATAGGTTAGGTTACGGTACGATATAGGTTAGGTTAAGGTACACATTGTTGTAAGGAAAGGTTTAATGGGGGGCGGGGCGGGGCGGCCGGTTTGTTGATTGTGATTATAGTAAGTGGATGCCTGCGGCATCATCTGATTTGCCACGTCAGGATGCACCTTTGGCTCATGACAGGCGGCGCTCTCATTCCATGCTTGTGGCAGACCTGTGTCTTTCATTCCTGCCATTGTTTGTGTGCTGTGAGAGGAGGCAGTATTGTGATGTTGGGTGCACCCCTGTGTAGGACATGTGTGGGTGTTGGTGGCTTGGCTGAGCAATGGTGGTTGTCGGGTGGGTGGGATATTCTGTTTTCTGAGTGGACCTCCCAGTCTGGTTATGACAGTGTGGATTGTCTAATGTGGCGGAGAGGATGCACTGGGTGTTGTTCCATGCTGGTGCTTACATATTGTCTGTGTGCGTGTTACAGGCAGAGAGTAGTGCGTGATAAGGGTGTGTGGCTGACGTGTGGTTGTGATTGTGAGCAGAGTCTTTCAGCATGTATACGGACAGTTGTATACATTATCTGTATTCTGATGGCTCTATCTATTACTAATCAGCGCCGTGTATACGTTTAATCCGGTTCCAGTCGAAACTGTTGTATCTCTGTACATTAGTGACACGGCGAGCCCGCTATGTAGTTACTCGTCTCGGCAGCTTCCACCGGTGTATGGCAAATGATTATAAGGAATCAGTCTAGTCGTCAATACCGATGGTGTGACGTCACATGTCTGGGGTGGGGGACGCTGCGCCCTTCCGGTGGGTCATGGCCTAGAAAGACTCTTCCCACGCAGGGGGGCGTGGACTGTCATTGACTCTTCCAGGTAATATACTTGCCGTACGTTCTTGCGACTGCGAGTGCAACGCTCACCGGTACCGACATGGATGGAGCGCCTCCTAGCTGACCGCTCAGCATCGGCATTCGTACAGAGAGCAACGCGGTCGCGTCTCTAGCTCGTAACTGGTACAGCCCGCAGCTCATGTATAGGGACAGCGGGAATGTCGCATATTGGAGATAACTCTTCATGAAACGCATGTTATAGGGGTGGATTGCACATTGCGACTGCGGGAAAAGTCCGCCGTTCATCCGCTGGAGTTGCGAGTTGGGCGGTTGGAGTGGGGCGCAGGTGGAGTGATTGCCGGTCCACGATTTCGTGCGGCAGAGGCGCTGGCGTTGGGGTGCTGTGGTCGACAGAGGACGCAGGCTT
>NW_025726415.1:17500-22500 GCF_021461395.2 Schistocerca americana
GGGTAATTTGCGCGCCTGCTGCCTTCCTTGGATGTGGTAGCCGTTTCTCAGGCTCCCTCTCCGGAATCGAACCCTGATTCCCCGTTACCCGTTACAACCATGGTAGGCGCAGAACCTACCATCGACAGTTGATAAGGCAGACATTTGAAAGATGCGTCGCCGGTACGAGGACCGTGCGATCAGCCCAAAGTTATTCAGAGTCACCAAGGCAAACGGACCGGACGAGCCGACCGATTGGTTTTGATCTAATAAAAGCGTCCCTTCCATCTCTGGTCGGGACTCTGTTTGCATGTATTAGCTCTAGAATTACCACAGTTATCCAAGTAACGTGGGTACGATCTAAGGAACCATAACTGATTTAATGAGCCATTCGCGGTTTCACCTTAATGCGGCTTGTACTGAGACATGCATGGCTTAATCTTTGAGACAAGCATATGACTACTGGCAGGATCAACCAGGGAGCTGCGTCAACTAGAGCTGAGCAGCCGGCCGCCCGGGAGTGTGTCCCGGGGGCCCGCGCGAACACGCAAGCGTCCGCTCAATTATTCTGCAAACAGGAGGAGGCTGAGCTCCCCTGCACCATACACCTCGAAACCCTCTCAGGTCCCGGCGGCGCGCAGCGCCGTCCTAAGTACTTGGTCGGGTTCGAGAGAGGCGCAATCGCCCGGAGTTTGGCGAGTAGACGCTTTAGGTGCGACCACCCGTGCTCCCAACTGAGCTTGCCGCTGCCGACAGAGGCCCGGGAGCGTGCTGTCGTGGCATTGCCGGCGGGAGACAACACGCGCCACCTACGGTGACCGGCAGCTCCAACGCCAGCGCCACAGAAGGACAAAAGCCCCACTTGGGTGCCGAAGCGAACTCTCCCAGCACAGCGCACGCGCCAACACGTCCGCACAGCTGCGATACAAACCACCTGCGAGAACCGCAGAGGCGACCGAGCAGCAGACGGCGTCGCGGCGCCGAGCGCCGGGCGGCGGCGCATCCTCAGCGCACACAGTCCTCAATCGGACCAGCACACTGCAGATGTCCACCGCGCTTCGCACCGGGCCCGCGAGGACCTACTTTGGCCGCACGGCGCCGCGTGCAGGGTGCGCCGGCGCGCAGCTGCGCCGCCTGCCGCCTCCGTCGGCCGGCGCGCCTGCCACTGGCCGCCCCCACCAGCCGGCTGTAGCGCGTGCGCCCACGCACCGCACGGCCAACACGCCGGGAGGCCCCCCCTCACCGGCCGGGGACGGTCCCACCCAGCCACCGCCGCGTATCGCTTCACACCCACATGCCATTCACGTTCGTGGGCATGGTGGGTATCGCTGCAACAACCGGTTGGTAGCTCAACCGATCGTCGCCATCACTGATTCACCCCTAGCGAGAACAACCGCACCACAACGGTTTACCAGTTGTTCATTTGCGTAACGTCACCAGCAAACGTAGGCGTCCATCGCCATTTGCAAATTCAACGATTGTTGCATGCCTGTGTCAGGTGTCACGACACACTGTCTGCCCACATACACGCAACAACATGTCCACGCTTAGCGAACACGTGGAAGGTGGCCCCCGTACGTATGCGATGTCCATTGCGCGAACGACTGTCAACCGGCCTCTGTCGCATGTCGCAGATGTGGAACGCAGTGCACCGTGCTATCACGGTGTGTGAGAAGAGACGACTACGTCTGACAACACGCGCCACTACATCAACAGACGGCTCATGCTGATCGCCATCCAGGGCATACCACACTGCAATCCAGCTCTTATAGGGAGACGACACGTAGCTGAGTGCACAACATTTGGACCGCATGGTTCGCCGTTGTTGGCGCAGTCGTTGTACGGTCACATGTACCACGATGTATCATTCAGTACATGAGGACCAATGTGCAGTACAGTGTGTGATTTGGACGTACAACATCAGCGGACAGTTGACACAGGCCGTACCACAGCGTAGGCTAAGTGCTTCGCCATGCGAATGCCAATGAACAACTGCAAATGCCAATGAACAACTGCAAAGGGCATTGAGCATGTACGTCCTGCTGCCATCCACATTACAGTGTATAGCTGCAAGGTGTTTAACATGAAGCGATACACTGGGGACCGGGCAGTGCGAGTAGCAAACTATATTGCGGGGGTTGCAGTTAGGCAACACTACACTAATTTAACGCGTCGTATGACAATTACAGAGCAGGTTAAGGCCCAACGTGTGTTGGGTTAAGGCCCAACGTGTGTTGGGTTAAGGCCCAACGTGTGTTGGGTTAAGGCCCAACGTGTGTTGGGTTAAGGCCCAACGTGTGTTGGGTTAAGGCCCAACGTGTGTTGGGTTACGTTAAGGGGCAATGTGGGTTACGTTAAGGGGCAATGTGGGTTACGTTAAGGGGCAATGTGGGTTACGTTACGGCGCAATATAGGTTACGTTACGGCGCAATATAGGTTACGTTAAGGGGCAATGTGGGTTACGTTACGGCGCAATATAGGTTACGTTACGGCGCAATATAGGTTACGTTAAGGCGCAATATCGGTTACGTTAAGGCGCAATACAGGTTACGTTAAGGCGCAATACAGGTTACGTTAAGGCGCAATACAGGTTACGTTAAGGCGCAATACAGGTTACGTTAAGGCGCAATACAGGTTACGTTAAGGCGCAATACAGGTTACGTTAAGGCGCAATACAGGTTACGTTAAGGCGCAATACAGGTTACGTTAAGGCGCAATGCAGGTTACGTTAAGGCGCAATGCAGGTTACGTTAAGGCGCAATACAGGTTACGTTAAGGCGCAATGCAGGTTACGTTAAGGCGCAATGCAGGTTACGTTAAGGCGCAATACAGGTTACGTTAAGGCGCAATACAGGTTACGTTAAGGCGCAATACAGGTTACGTTAAGGCGCAATACAGGTTACGTTAAGGCGCAATACAGGTTACGTTAAGGCGCAATACAGGTTACGTTAAGGCGCAATACAGGTTACGTTAAGGCGCAATACAGGTTACGTTAAGGCGCAATACAGGTTACGTTAAGGCGCAATACAGGTTACGTTAAGGCGCAATACAGGTTACGTTAAGGCGCAATACAGGTTACGTTAAGGCGCAATACAGGTTACGTTAAGGCGCAATACAGGTTACGTTAAGGCGCAATACAGGTTACGTTAAGGCGCAATACAGGTTACGTTAAGGCGCAATACAGGTTACGTTAAGGCGCAATACAGGTTACGTTAAGGCGCAATACAGGTTACGTTAAGGCGCAATACAGGTTACGTTAAGGCGCAATACAGGTTACGTTAAGGCGCAATACAGGTTAGGTTAAGGCGCAATACAGGTTAGGTTAAGGTACGACATAGGTTAGGTTAAGGTACGACATAGGTTAGGTTAAGGTACGACATAGGTTAGGTTAAGGTACGACATAGGTTAGGTTAAGGTACGACATAGGTTAGGTTAAGGTACGACATAGGTTAGGTTAAGGTACGACATAGGTTAGGTTAAGGTACGACATAGGTTAGGTTAAGGTACGACATAGGTTAGGTTAAGGTACGACATAGGTTAGGTTAAGGTACGACATAGGTTAGGTTAAGGTACGACATAGGTTAGGTTAAGGTACGACATAGGTTAGGTTAAGGTACGACATAGGTTAGGTTAAGGTACGACATAGGTTAGGTTAAGGTACGACATAGGTTAGGTTAAGGTACGACATAGGTTAGGTTAAGGTACGACATAGGTTAGGTTAAGGTACGACATAGGTTAGGTTAAGGTACGACATAGGTTAGGTTAAGGTACGACATAGGTTAGGTTAAGGTACGACATAGGTTAGGTTAAGGTACGACATAGGTTAGGTTAAGGTACGACATAGGTTAGGTTAAGGTACGACATAGGTTAGGTTAAGGTACGACATAGGTTAGGTTAAGGTACGACATAGGTTAGGTTAAGGTACGACATAGGTTAGGTTAAGGTACGACATAGGTTAGGTTAAGGTACGACATAGGTTAGGTTAAGGTACGACATAGGTTAGGTTAAGGTACGACATAGGTTAGGTTAAGGTACGACATAGGTTAGGTTAAGGTACGACATAGGTTAGGTTAAGGTACGACATAGGTTAGGTTAAGGTACGACATAGGTTAGGTTAAGGTACGACATAGGTTAGGTTAAGGTACGACATAGGTTAGGTTAAGGTACGACATAGGGTAGGTTAAGGTACGACATAGGTTAGGTTAAGGTACGACATAGGTTAGGTTACGGTACGACATAGGTTAGGTTACGGTACGACATAGGTTAGGTTACGGTACGACATAGGTTAGGTTACGGTACGACATAGGTTAGGTTACGGTACGACATAGGTTAGGTTACGGTACGACATAGGTTAGGTTACGGTACGACATAGGTTAGGTTACGGTACGACATAGGTTAGGTTACGGTACGACATAGGTTAGGTTACGGTACGACATAGGTTAGGTTACGGTACGACATAGGTTAGGTTACGGTACGACATAGGTTAGGTTACGGTACGATATAGGTTAGGTTACGGTACGATATAGGTTAGGTTAAGGTACACATTGTTGTAAGGAAAGGTTTAATGGGGGGCGGGGCGGGGCGGCCGGTTTGTTGATTGTGATTATAGTAAGTGGATGCCTGCGGCATCATCTGATTTGCCACGTCAGGATGCACCTTTGGCTCATGACAGGCGGCGCTCTCATTCCATGCTTGTGGCAGACCTGTGTCTTTCATTCCTGCCATTGTTTGTGTGCTGTGAGAGGAGGCAGTATTGTGATGTTGGGTGCACCCCTGTGTAGGACATGTGTGGGTGTTGGTGGCTTGGCTGAGCAATGGTGGTTGTCGGGTGGGTGGGATATTCTGTTTTCTGAGTGGACCTCCCAGTCTGGTTATGACAGTGTGGATTGTCTAATGTGGCGGAGAGGATGCACTGGGTGTTGTTCCATGCTGGTGCTTACATATTGTCTGTGTGCGTGTTACAGGCAGAGAGTAGTGCGTGATAAGGGTGTGTGGCTGACGTGTGGTTGTGATTGTGAGCA
>NW_025726415.1:27500-32500 GCF_021461395.2 Schistocerca americana
GACAGATTGGTCGGTACGATTTCGGCACTTCTGGATCCTTGTCATCACCCTTTCGCAGTATAACCACTTCAGCCGTCTTCCACGACTCTGGTACCCGTCCCTGACGTAAACACTCGTTGTAGAGGTTTGTCAGGTAAGGGCAGATCTCCGCGCATAAGGCTTGGAGAACCTCTGCAGCGAGACCATCTTGTCCCGTCGCCTTCTTCCGGCGCAATTCGAGAATGGCTATTGTAACTTCACGTTCAGTGAATGGAGCAACTGGCGTCTCATTGGCATACGCCTCATTGAGTTGTCTCCTCATATTCCCCTGTTCCTCATTCTCATCTTCGCTACTATCATCTGGCAACAAGGTGCTCATGAGTAGCTCGGCTGACTCCTGCCAGTCCCTGGTGTGGCTGCCATCATTCTTCCTTAGGGTTGACAGGACCGTCGGTGACCGAACTTTCGATGCGGCAATCCTGTACGGCGTTCCCCAGGGGTCAGCCGCCAGACTGTCACGAACGAAAGACTGCCAACTCTCAATCCGTACCGTGTGCAGCGTCCGCTTAAACACCGCCTTGGCCCGCCTGTACCGCGCAAGCGTAGCCTCACGCATGTGATCGCCTATGCTGCGCTGGTATTGCCGCCGCGCCCTTCTGCATTCGCGTCGGAGACGTTGCAGCTCAGGGTTCCAAGGCGCTTTAGGCGTTTTCCCTGTATGGGCCAACGGGACTGCGCCCGTTGCTGCTGTCTGTATAGCCCTCGTCAGATCCTCTGCAGCTTTATCCACGTCCACAACGCGATCCATTGGCCAATTCGGTATCACTAGATTTCCTCTTAGTCGATCCCAATCAGCCTTTCGCCAGTTGTACTTGACGATGCCGTTCACCTGGTCTTGTGGAGGAGGCTCCCCATCATAAGCTACAGTGAATGTGATCAGATTATGATCACTTAGTGTCGTTCCCCGCCATACCTTCCAATTCTCCGCGCGGAGATGCACATGTGCACTCTTTAGTGTCACATCAATGTTTGAGGTCGCTCCCCGGCGACCTTCAAAAGTTGGTGGGAAGTTTGGTCGGTTCAACACTTCTAATCCGAGCTCGAGAATTGCTTCAGCGAGTCTCTCACCCCGCCTAGCGGCGCGTCGCGCGCCAAGAGGCGTGATGTCACTGTGCCATAGGGGTGACATGGCGTTTGCGTCCATTGTGCAGATGAGCAAGTCATTGCGATAGAACCCAACCGCCTCTTTTAACTGGTCGATGTACGGCCTCTCTCTGTGCCTGTACTGAAAGTACATGTTCAGCACGAAAAAGGTGAAATCGCCAGTGTTTATTTCGGCTAACACCATGCATCTGTTGCTGAGGTGCGCCACTTTCACTGCTCTCAGAGATCGATTTAGCACAGCGATCGCTGCCATAGGGTGCTCTCCTCCTGCCAAGATCTGAGCTGTAGTCGGCATATACAGGATCTTTCCGTCTTTGGAGTATGGCTCCTGTAGACATAAAATGTCTAAAGACTCCTCCTCCGCTCGGCGTCGCACCTCGCACATCACCGCTTGCGATCGCGCGCAGTTCAGCTGTCCTATTTTAACCGACACGGGCATTGTGATGTTTCACAGTCCGGTCGGCAACAGGTGAGGCGGCAGCCGGTAAGGAGACGGTTGACGAGAGGTCTTGTCTCCCATAGTCTGTCCGCTGGATTTTACGTTGTGTGAGGATTTTATAGAAGTCACACTCTTTTCCTGGCGTCACGCAATTGCGATTTCGCTTTTTGCACGGAATGCAGACCGGTTGGTTCCCCGCTTTTCGACAATCCTTTCTCATGTGGCCGTTTTCGCCACAGTGCCCGCATGTTATTATACTCGGGTCCTGCTTGCAGAACTTTGCCGAGTGGTTTACATCTTGGCACCGCGTGCAGACAGCCAAGTCTAGGTAATCATCGACTGGCATGGACTCGAAGCCCATGTACAGTCTTTTCTGCCTAAGGATGGCGACTCTGAGTCTGGGGCTTACTTCCACCACGAGATGTGATGTTTGTTTGCCCCTTGGTCCAGTCCGGAACTTCGGCTTAAACTCCTGGCGGAATTGTGTTTCCGAAAGTCCTCCAAGGTCATTTTGCTTTCGAGTTAGCTCAACCACAGTTTCATTCTTCATGACGCAGGGTACATGATATATGATTATCTGCGGATTGAGCTTTTTCGGCAGTTCGCATTTCAGAGCTTCTGTCAGTTTGTTATTGGCCAGAAGTTTTTGACGATCAGTTTCAGACGCCACATCAACGATAAGCGTCGGGCCGTTTGTGGTGACCCGTGAGAACTTCACACCATCAACCTCTGGCTTGACCAGGGAGGTGAACTTCTTTCTCACTTCTGCTCCGCTTTCGTTTGCCTTTGACTTGATAAAGAGCGTAGCCTTCTCAGTCTGGGCTCTCGTTATCATTGCCTGCGTTTTCCTTTCTGTCGAGGGTAGAGCGGCGGCAACTTGTGCAAAGGTCTTTGGCGGCGCCAGGGGCGCCGCTTTCGTCCTCGCCAGCTCATCCTCCAAGGCGTCCACCCTTCCTGTGAGGGCCGACTGCGCCATAGCCCAGTCAAACAACTTAGCTCTCAGTTGTCTCTTAAGGTCACTTAGACTTTTCTCCTCCACCAGTTGCCCCGGTTTTAGAGAGTCGTCCACGAGTTCAAGGACGTCCTCGAGCCGCGTCGCGATGAGCTGTATAGTCGCAAGATCGCTGGGGCTTGCCTTGTATGGGGACTTGCCGTCCTCGACTGGGCCGCTGGGCTCTTGCCCGGCTACCTGCGCCGAGTCCGGCTGCTTGTTCTTCTTTCGCCTCTTCCGTCGAGTCCCGGGCTTGCGCCCTTCGGTTCCCGACATTGGCGTAGAGGCGCGGCTACTGCAGGCACTTTCACTGACTGGGCCGCTGGGCTGCTGCCCGGCTACCTGCGCCAGTTTCCGCGCACTTTTCACCGTTTCCGACGGTTGAGATTTCGGCCGTGTGGCCGCCGTCTCTCCCGCCGGGCGAGTCTGGGTGGACGTGCCAGCACCGACTGGGCCGCCGGGCTTCTGCCCAGCTACCTGCGCCAGCTTTGGCCCGCCCGCAGTCTTACCCGCCGGCGGCGTCGTCGGCCGTGTGGCCTTCGTCTTCGCCTTCGGTTCAGACTTCCCCTTGGCGCCTTCCCCGACTGGGCCGCTGGGCTCGCGCCCGGCTACCTGCGCCGGTTCCGGCTTATCTCCCTCCTTGGGCGCCGTTCTTGGCGCCGGCTGGCGGGGTGGCGGCATTAGCTCGGTTGCAGCGTCAGCACTCTGCGATCTCTGCCGAAGCACTTTTCGCAGGCGTCTCCTCTGCTTCCTTAGCTTAGCCTTACGGTCTTTCTCACTGTCACTTTCACTCGTATCAACGAGCGTCCGTGACAGCGTCTCGCTAGCGGCAGTCTTAGCGCTCCGCACACGGGGTGTCCGGAACTCCAATTCTGGCGCACTAAGCGCGGGGTCATGGTCTTGTGGTCTAGGGACCTCCGACTGCCCTTGGTTTGGGAGTCCGTCAGTACACGAGGTGTCCGACTCGCTCCCCGAGAGGTTGGTGTGTTGACTCCGCGACGGCCCACCAGTTCCGTCGGGACAAGGTTGTTTGAAAGAGTCCATGTGGTTCCCACGAACAGCTAGGGATCTATGTTGTCCATCCAGGCGTCGCCCCGCACACCTGGGTAAGCCTTATACAACAGAGGGTCGGCCGGTCCTCTGAGGTGGCTGACTCATGACTGTTCACAACTCAACAGCCTTGCGCCCCATAGCCGCCAGCTAACGCAGAGGGTGAGGGGTGATTATAGAGATTGTCCTTCTCTTGCCCAGGCGGTTAAGCCAAGACTCCGGTCCAAAACACGCACGACGTTCCACTGCGCGCCTCACAGCAGTCGTTGAAGTGCGTATCTCAGTTTACGGCCGTCGCTGGTAGCGCTTGCCAGCTCCGGGCTAGGGCACCCCGGGTTTGCCAAGCCCGTACGGCGACTGCATTAGCCTCCGTCCCTGTGGTCGTGGTCTTAGGCCACTCAGGAGCATCCTCCTGTGGCAGCTCCTGGTGACTTCCGCGTTGTGGTGACCGTTGCCGGTCTCCCCTTCGCAGTTGTCCACCAAGGAATCCTCCGATCGAGGCCGAGACGTCGTCCGCGTTGCATTCTCTGAAGGCCAGAGAGCGCTTCGCAGTCAGGCGCCCTTCCCCGCGCGTGGACATCGGCCTGCTTCCACATTAAGTTCTCTACAGTGAGAGACTTAGTTTCGGCAGGAACGATGACCGCCAGAACTCCCCACTGTGCTTATTGCGCCAACCGCCTGCACCAACCACAGCCAACATTGCGTATGGCCGGCCGGCGCCGCTAAGTTGTCCGGACGTGGCCTGCCGAGCCGGGCACGGCAGGGCCGGCGCCCGCCGCCGGCGTGGCCGCGAGAGCGAACCGCCAGTCAGAGACCGACCGCCCGTCCCGCGCCAGCCAGCAGCGCGCGCACCGCCCAGCCGACCCGGCCCAGCGCAGCGCGCCCGACACAGCAGCGCACCCGTGCGCAGCCCAGCCGGCGGACGAGCCCCGCCGCTACCCCGGCCGACCGCACCGCCGTCCGACATTTGCCGGGCGGAGCATGTGCGAGGCCGGCGCCGCAGCGGGAGCCCACCACCAGCGAGCCGCGCAGGACGCACCACCATGCGCATAAGGCAACTGCCGCGTGCCAACAGCTGTCGACACGCGTCGTTGCCACGCGCACATCCTACGTACGAGCTTGGATACTAGACTCACGAGTCCGACACCTACAAGCGCTCGCAGTAGGTGGAGGCGCACGAAAGGCGTGACATACCTCCATGTCGGGAGTTAACTCCCGTGGCACTTGTCTTGGAGTGATGCATCCCACGTCCGATAAATCGAGCGCGGTAGTACTTCGTTCCTGACGGTGAGGCGTGAATCTCCGTAGCGCACACAGGCAGAGACGGAGGCACGTCCTCGCAGAGAGACACTATACCAGTCAGACTTGCGCCCGACA
>NW_025726415.1:37500-42500 GCF_021461395.2 Schistocerca americana
AAGCCGCCTGTCCCTCTAAGAAGAAAAGTAATCGCTGACAGCACGAAGGATGTCACGCGACTAGTTAGCAGGCTAGAGTCTCGTTCGTTATCGGAATTAACCAGACAAATCGCTCCACCAACTAAGAACGGCCATGCACCACCACCCACCGAATCAAGAAAGAGCTATCAATCTGTCAATCCTTCCGGTGTCCGGGCCTGGTGAGGTTTCCCGTGTTGAGTCAAATTAAGCCGCAGGCTCCACTCCTGGTGGTGCCCTTCCGTCAATTCCTTTAAGTTTCAGCTTTGCAACCATACTTCCCCCGGAACCCAAAAGCTTTGGTTTCCCGGAGGCTGCCCGCCGAGTCATCGGAGGAACTGCGGCGGATCGCTGGCTGGCATCGTTTATGGTTAGAACTAGGGCGGTATCTGATCGCCTTCGAACCTCTAACTTTCGTTCTTGATTAATGAAAACATACTTGGCAAATGCTTTCGCTTCTGTTCGTCTTGCGACGATCCAAGAATTTCACCTCTAACGTCGCAATACGAATGCCCCCGCCTGTCCCTATTAATCATTACCTCGGGTTCCGAAAACCAACAAAATAGAACCGAGGTCCTATTCCATTATTCCATGCACACAGTATTCAGGCGGGCTTGCCTGCTTTAAGCACTCTAATTTGTTCAAAGTAAACGTGCCGGCCCACCGAGACACTCACTCAAGAGCACCCTGGTAGGATTGCAACGGGGTCCGCCTCGGGACGCACGAGCACGCACGAGGCGCGTCGCACGCCTTCAGCTCGCCCCACCAGCAGGACGTCCCACGATACATGCCAGTTAAACACCGACGGGCGGTGAACCAACAGCGTGGGACACAAATCCAACTACGAGCTTTTTAACCGCAACAACTTTAATATACGCTATTGGAGCTGGAATTACCGCGGCTGCTGGCACCAGACTTGCCCTCCAATAGATACTCGTTAAAGGATTTAAAGTGTACTCATTCCGATTACGGGGCCTCGGATGAGTCCCGTATCGTTATTTTTCGTCACTACCTCCCCGTGCCGGGAGTGGGTAATTTGCGCGCCTGCTGCCTTCCTTGGATGTGGTAGCCGTTTCTCAGGCTCCCTCTCCGGAATCGAACCCTGATTCCCCGTTACCCGTTACAACCATGGTAGGCGCAGAACCTACCATCGACAGTTGATAAGGCAGACATTTGAAAGATGCGTCGCCGGTACGAGGACCGTGCGATCAGCCCAAAGTTATTCAGAGTCACCAAGGCAAACGGACCGGACGAGCCGACCGATTGGTTTTGATCTAATAAAAGCGTCCCTTCCATCTCTGGTCGGGACTCTGTTTGCATGTATTAGCTCTAGAATTACCACAGTTATCCAAGTAACGTGGGTACGATCTAAGGAACCATAACTGATTTAATGAGCCATTCGCGGTTTCACCTTAATGCGGCTTGTACTGAGACATGCATGGCTTAATCTTTGAGACAAGCATATGACTACTGGCAGGATCAACCAGGGAGCTGCGTCAACTAGAGCTGAGCAGCCGGCCGCCCGGGAGTGTGTCCCGGGGGCCCGCGCGAACACGCAAGCGTCCGCTCAATTATTCTGCAAACAGGAGGAGGCTGAGCTCCCCTGCACCATACACCTCGAAACCCTCTCAGGTCCCGGCGGCGCGCAGCGCCGTCCTAAGTACTTGGTCGGGTTCGAGAGAGGCGCAATCGCCCGGAGTTTGGCGAGTAGACGCTTTAGGTGCGACCACCCGTGCTCCCAACTGAGCTTGCCGCTGCCGACAGAGGCCCGGGAGCGTGCTGTCGTGGCATTGCCGGCGGGAGACAACACGCGCCACCTACGGTGACCGGCAGCTCCAACGCCAGCGCCACAGAAGGACAAAAGCCCCACTTGGGTGCCGAAGCGAACTCTCCCAGCACAGCGCACGCGCCAACACGTCCGCACAGCTGCGATACAAACCACCTGCGAGAACCGCAGAGGCGACCGAGCAGCAGACGGCGTCGCGGCGCCGAGCGCCGGGCGGCGGCGCATCCTCAGCGCACACAGTCCTCAATCGGACCAGCACACTGCAGATGTCCACCGCGCTTCGCACCGGGCCCGCGAGGACCTACTTTGGCCGCACGGCGCCGCGTGCAGGGTGCGCCGGCGCGCAGCTGCGCCGCCTGCCGCCTCCGTCGGCCGGCGCGCCTGCCACTGGCCGCCCCCACCAGCCGGCTGTAGCGCGTGCGCCCACGCACCGCACGGCCAACACGCCGGGAGGCCCCCCCTCACCGGCCGGGGACGGTCCCACCCAGCCACCGCCGCGTATCGCTTCACACCCACATGCCATTCACGTTCGTGGGCATGGTGGGTATCGCTGCAACAACCGGTTGGTAGCTCAACCGATCGTCGCCATCACTGATTCACCCCTAGCGAGAACAACCGCACCACAACGGTTTACCAGTTGTTCATTTGCGTAACGTCACCAGCAAACGTAGGCGTCCATCGCCATTTGCAAATTCAACGATTGTTGCATGCCTGTGTCAGGTGTCACGACACACTGTCTGCCCACATACACGCAACAACATGTCCACGCTTAGCGAACACGTGGAAGGTGGCCCCCGTACGTATGCGATGTCCATTGCGCGAACGACTGTCAACCGGCCTCTGTCGCATGTCGCAGATGTGGAACGCAGTGCACCGTGCTATCACGGTGTGTGAGAAGAGACGACTACGTCTGACAACACGCGCCACTACATCAACAGACGGCTCATGCTGATCGCCATCCAGGGCATACCACACTGCAATCCAGCTCTTATAGGGAGACGACACGTAGCTGAGTGCACAACATTTGGACCGCATGGTTCGCCGTTGTTGGCGCAGTCGTTGTACGGTCACATGTACCACGATGTATCATTCAGTACATGAGGACCAATGTGCAGTACAGTGTGTGATTTGGACGTACAACATCAGCGGACAGTTGACACAGGCCGTACCACAGCGTAGGCTAAGTGCTTCGCCATGCGAATGCCAATGAACAACTGCAAATGCCAATGAACAACTGCAAAGGGCATTGAGCATGTACGTCCTGCTGCCATCCACATTACAGTGTATAGCTGCAAGGTGTTTAACATGAAGCGATACACTGGGGACCGGGCAGTGCGAGTAGCAAACTATATTGCGGGGGTTGCAGTTAGGCAACACTACACTAATTTAACGCGTCGTATGACAATTACAGAGCAGGTTAAGGCCCAACGTGTGTTGGGTTAAGGCCCAACGTGTGTTGGGTTAAGGCCCAACGTGTGTTGGGTTAAGGCCCAACGTGTGTTGGGTTAAGGCCCAACGTGTGTTGGGTTAAGGCCCAACGTGTGTTGGGTTACGTTAAGGGGCAATGTGGGTTACGTTAAGGGGCAATGTGGGTTACGTTAAGGGGCAATGTGGGTTACGTTACGGCGCAATATAGGTTACGTTACGGCGCAATATAGGTTACGTTAAGGGGCAATGTGGGTTACGTTACGGCGCAATATAGGTTACGTTACGGCGCAATATAGGTTACGTTAAGGCGCAATATCGGTTACGTTAAGGCGCAATACAGGTTACGTTAAGGCGCAATACAGGTTACGTTAAGGCGCAATACAGGTTACGTTAAGGCGCAATACAGGTTACGTTAAGGCGCAATACAGGTTACGTTAAGGCGCAATACAGGTTACGTTAAGGCGCAATGCAGGTTACGTTAAGGCGCAATGCAGGTTACGTTAAGGCGCAATACAGGTTACGTTAAGGCGCAATGCAGGTTACGTTAAGGCGCAATGCAGGTTACGTTAAGGCGCAATACAGGTTACGTTAAGGCGCAATACAGGTTACGTTAAGGCGCAATACAGGTTACGTTAAGGCGCAATACAGGTTACGTTAAGGCGCAATACAGGTTACGTTAAGGCGCAATACAGGTTACGTTAAGGCGCAATACAGGTTACGTTAAGGCGCAATACAGGTTACGTTAAGGCGCAATACAGGTTACGTTAAGGCGCAATACAGGTTACGTTAAGGCGCAATACAGGTTACGTTAAGGCGCAATACAGGTTACGTTAAGGCGCAATACAGGTTACGTTAAGGCGCAATACAGGTTACGTTAAGGCGCAATACAGGTTACGTTAAGGCGCAATACAGGTTACGTTAAGGCGCAATACAGGTTACGTTAAGGCGCAATACAGGTTACGTTAAGGCGCAATACAGGTTACGTTAAGGCGCAATACAGGTTACGTTAAGGCGCAATACAGGTTACGTTAAGGCGCAATACAGGTTACGTTAAGGCGCAATACAGGTTAGGTTAAGGCGCAATACAGGTTAGGTTAAGGTACGACATAGGTTAGGTTAAGGTACGACATAGGTTAGGTTAAGGTACGACATAGGTTAGGTTAAGGTACGACATAGGTTAGGTTAAGGTACGACATAGGTTAGGTTAAGGTACGACATAGGTTAGGTTAAGGTACGACATAGGTTAGGTTAAGGTACGACATAGGTTAGGTTAAGGTACGACATAGGTTAGGTTAAGGTACGACATAGGTTAGGTTAAGGTACGACATAGGTTAGGTTAAGGTACGACATAGGTTAGGTTAAGGTACGACATAGGTTAGGTTAAGGTACGACATAGGTTAGGTTAAGGTACGACATAGGTTAGGTTAAGGTACGACATAGGTTAGGTTAAGGTACGACATAGGTTAGGTTAAGGTACGACATAGGTTAGGTTAAGGTACGACATAGGTTAGGTTAAGGTACGACATAGGTTAGGTTAAGGTACGACATAGGTTAGGTTAAGGTACGACATAGGTTAGGTTAAGGTACGACATAGGTTAGGTTAAGGTACGACATAGGTTAGGTTAAGGTACGACATAGGTTAGGTTAAGGTACGACATAGGTTAGGTTAAGGTACGACATAGGTTAGGTTAAGGTACGACATAGGTTAGGTTAAGGTACGACATAGGTTAGGTTAAGGTACGACATAGGTTAGGTTAAGGTACGACAT
>NW_025726415.1:47500-50000 GCF_021461395.2 Schistocerca americana
ATCTCTCCAACCTGCGTCGACGATTTGAGGAGGTGGCCCTCCCACATAAGATGCCGCTCCAGCGCCTCAATCTCACGCTGCACCTCGTCCCGGCCTGCACCGTCGGCGGCTGGCCCAATCCTCTTCAGCGCCAGGAGACGGGACCGGCGAAGTGTTGGCCCCATCCATCGGCATGATGGGATGCCGAGGCCTCCCTGGGCTACAGGAGCGTGGAAGTAGCCCAGGGGAGTGTCCGCCGGAAGGCGGAACCATCTCCTGACGGCGGCACGGATGGTCACATCTGCCGCTTTCAACGCACCCACTCGGGTGCGGCTGAGGGCCAGCCCATGGTACAGGCCAGGCAGAAGTACGGTGGTGAGGGCGTGGAGGCGCTGTTGCGGCTTGAGCGGAGCTCGGGAGATGACGTCCAGCTGCTCCACCAGGTGGCGTCGTGGGTTGAAAACGCAGCGACCAGCGGTGGAGAATTGCAGTCCCAGGTACCGGAAGGTTTCACCCACACGTAGGGCGGGCACGGTGGCGTTGCCCGCTTTGAAGGTAACGTCGGCGTCATAGTTACTCCCGCCGTTTACCCGCGCTTGCTTGAATTTCTTCACGTTGACATTCAGAGCACTGGGCAGAAATCACATTGCGTCAACACCCGCTAGGGCCATCGCAATGCTTTGTTTTAATTAGACAGTCGGATTCCCCCAGTCCGTGCCAGTTCTGAGTTGATCGTTGAATGGCGGCCGAAGAGAATCCGCGCACCCGCGCGCCCCCGGAGGAGCACGCTAAGGCGGACGCGGCCTCGCAGCAAGGAAGATCCGTGGGAGGCCAAGGCACGGGACCGAGCTCGGATCCTGCACGCAGGTTGAAGCACCGGGGCGCGAACGCCGCGCAGGCGCGCGCATCCTGCACCGCCGGCCAGCACGAGGCCAACCAACGGCGAGAGCAGACCACGCCCGCGCTAAACGCCCGCACTTACCGGCACCCCTACGGCACTCACCTCGCCCAGGCCCGGCACGTTAGCGCTGACCCACTTCCCGACCAAGCCCGACACGCCCCGATCCTCAGAGCCAATCCTTATCCCGAAGTTACGGATCCAATTTGCCGACTTCCCTTACCTACATTATTCTATCGACTAGAGGCTCTTCACCTTGGAGACCTGCTGCGGATATGGGTACGAACCGGCGCGACACCTCCACGTGGCCCTCTCCCGGATTTTCAAGGTCCGAGGGGAAGATCGGGACACCGCCGCAACTGCGGTGCTCTTCGCGTTCCAAACCCTATCTCCCTGCTAGAGGATTCCAGGGAACTCGAACGCTCATGCAGAAAAGAAAACTCTTCCCCGATCTCCCGACGGCGTCTCCGGGTCCTTTTGGGTTACCCCGACGAGCATCTCTAAAAGAGGGGCCCGACTTGTATCGGTTCCGCTGCCGGGTTCCGGAATAGGAACCGGATTCCCTTTCGCCCAACGGGGGCCAGCACAAAGTGCATCATGCTATGACGGCCCCCATCAACATCGGATTTCTCCTAGGGCTTAGGATCGACTGACTCGTGTGCAACGGCTGTTCACACGAAACCCTTCTCCGCGTCAGCCCTCCAGGGCCTCGCTGGAGTATTTGCTACTACCACCAAGATCTGCACCGACGGCGGCTCCAGGCAGGCTCACGCCCAGACCCTTCTGCGCCCACCGCCGCGACCCTCCTACTCGTCAGGGCTTCGCGGCCGGCCGCAAGGACCGGCCATGACTGCCAGACTGACGGCCGAGTATAGGCACGACGCTTCAGCGCCATCCATTTTCAGGGCTAGTTGCTTCGGCAGGTGAGTTGTTACACACTCCTTAGCGGATTCCGACTTCCATGGCCACCGTCCTGCTGTCTTAAGCAACCAACGCCTTTCATGGTTTCCCATGAGCGTCGATTCGGGCGCCTTAACTCGGCGTTTGGTTCATCCCACAGCGCCAGTTCTGCTTACCAAAAGTGGCCCACTTGGCACTCCGATCCGAGTCGTTTGCTCGCGGCTTCAGCATATCAAGCAAGCCGGAGATCTCACCCATTTAAAGTTTGAGAATAGGTTGAGGTCGTTTCGGCCCCAAGGCCTCTAATCATTCGCTTTACCGGATGAGACTCGTACGAGCACCAGCTATCCTGAGGGAAACTTCGGAGGGAACCAGCTACTAGATGGTTCGATTAGTCTTTCGCCCCTATACCCAGCTCCGACGATCGATTTGCACGTCAGAATCGCTACGGACCTCCATCAGGGTTTCCCCTGACTTCGTCCTGGCCAGGCATAGTTCACCATCTTTCGGGTCCCAACGTGTACGCTCTAGGTGCGCCTCACCTCGCAATGAGGACGAGACGCCCCGGGAGTGCGGAGGCCGCCGCCCCGTGAAGGGCGGGGAAGCCCCATCCTCCCTCGGCCCGCGCAAGGCGAGACCTTCACTTTCATTACGCCTTTAGGTTTCGTACAGCCCAATGACTCGCGCACATGTTAGACTCCTTGGTCCGTGTTTCAAGACGGG
>NW_025726415.1:55000-57500 GCF_021461395.2 Schistocerca americana
CTAAGTGCTTCGCCATGCGAATGCCAATGAACAACTGCAAATGCCAATGAACAACTGCAAAGGGCATTGAGCATGTACGTCCTGCTGCCATCCACATTACAGTGTATAGCTGCAAGGTGTTTAACATGAAGCGATACACTGGGGACCGGGCAGTGCGAGTAGCAAACTATATTGCGGGGGTTGCAGTTAGGCAACACTACACTAATTTAACGCGTCGTATGACAATTACAGAGCAGGTTAAGGCCCAACGTGTGTTGGGTTAAGGCCCAACGTGTGTTGGGTTAAGGCCCAACGTGTGTTGGGTTAAGGCCCAACGTGTGTTGGGTTAAGGCCCAACGTGTGTTGGGTTAAGGCCCAACGTGTGTTGGGTTACGTTAAGGGGCAATGTGGGTTACGTTAAGGGGCAATGTGGGTTACGTTAAGGGGCAATGTGGGTTACGTTACGGCGCAATATAGGTTACGTTACGGCGCAATATAGGTTACGTTAAGGGGCAATGTGGGTTACGTTACGGCGCAATATAGGTTACGTTACGGCGCAATATAGGTTACGTTAAGGCGCAATATCGGTTACGTTAAGGCGCAATACAGGTTACGTTAAGGCGCAATACAGGTTACGTTAAGGCGCAATACAGGTTACGTTAAGGCGCAATACAGGTTACGTTAAGGCGCAATACAGGTTACGTTAAGGCGCAATACAGGTTACGTTAAGGCGCAATACAGGTTACGTTAAGGTGCAATACAGGTTACGTTAAGGCGCAATGCAGGTTACGTTAAGGCGCAATGCAGGTTACGTTAAGGCGCAATACAGGTTACGTTAAGGCGCAATGCAGGTTACGTTAAGGCGCAATGCAGGTTACGTTAAGGCGCAATACAGGTTACGTTAAGGCGCAATACAGGTTACGTTAAGGCGCAATACAGGTTACGTTAAGGCGCAATACAGGTTACGTTAAGGCGCAATACAGGTTACGTTAAGGCGCAATACAGGTTACGTTAAGGCGCAATACAGGTTACGTTAAGGCGCAATACAGGTTACGTTAAGGCGCAATACAGGTTACGTTAAGGCGCAATACAGGTTACGTTAAGGCGCAATACAGGTTACGTTAAGGCGCAATACAGGTTACGTTAAGGCGCAATACAGGTTACGTTAAGGCGCAATACAGGTTACGTTAAGGCGCAATACAGGTTACGTTAAGGCGCAATACAGGTTACGTTAAGGCGCAATACAGGTTACGTTAAGGCGCAATACAGGTTACGTTAAGGCGCAATACAGGTTACGTTAAGGCGCAATACAGGTTACGTTAAGGCGCAATACAGGTTACGTTAAGGCGCAATACAGGTTACGTTAAGGCGCAATACAGGTTACGTTAAGGCGCAATACAGGTTAGGTTAAGGCGCAATACAGGTTAGGTTAAGGTACGACATAGGTTAGGTTAAGGTACGACATAGGTTAGGTTAAGGTACGACATAGGTTAGGTTAAGGTACGACATAGGTTAGGTTAAGGTACGACATAGGTTAGGTTAAGGTACGACATAGGTTAGGTTAAGGTACGACATAGGTTAGGTTAAGGTACGACATAGGTTAGGTTAAGGTACGACATAGGTTAGGTTAAGGTACGACATAGGTTAGGTTAAGGTACGACATAGGTTAGGTTAAGGTACGACATAGGTTAGGTTAAGGTACGACATAGGTTAGGTTAAGGTACGACATAGGTTAGGTTAAGGTACGACATAGGTTAGGTTAAGGTACGACATAGGTTAGGTTAAGGTACGACATAGGTTAGGTTAAGGTACGACATAGGTTAGGTTAAGGTACGACATAGGTTAGGTTAAGGTACGACATAGGTTAGGTTAAGGTACGACATAGGTTAGGTTAAGGTACGACATAGGTTAGGTTAAGGTACGACATAGGTTAGGTTAAGGTACGACATAGGTTAGGTTAAGGTACGACATAGGTTAGGTTAAGGTACGACATAGGTTAGGTTAAGGTACGACATAGGTTAGGTTAAGGTACGACATAGGTTAGGTTAAGGTACGACATAGGTTAGGTTAAGGTACGACATAGGTTAGGTTAAGGTACGACATAGGTTAGGTTAAGGTACGACATAGGTTAGGTTAAGGTACGACATAGGTTAGGTTAAGGTACGACATAGGTTAGGTTAAGGTACGACATAGGTTAGGTTAAGGTACGACATAGGTTAGGTTAAGGTACGACATAGGTTAGGTTAAGGTACGACATAGGTTAGGTTAAGGTACGACATAGGTTAGGTTAAGGTACGACATAGGGTAGGTTAAGGTACGACATAGGTTAGGTTAAGGTACGACATAGGTTAGGTTACGGTACGACATAGGTTAGGTTACGGTACGACATAGGTTAGGTTACGGTACGACATAGGTTAGGTTACGGTACGACATAGGTTAGGTTACGGTACGACATAGGTTAGGTTACGGTACGACATAGGTTAGGTTACGGTACGACATAGGTTAGGTTACGGTACGACAT
>NW_025726415.1:62500-65000 GCF_021461395.2 Schistocerca americana
ACACAGCGACCCGCCGTGGAAAATTGCAGCCCCAGGTACCGGAAGGTTTCACCCACACGCAGGGCAGGCATGGTGGTATTGCCTGCTGTGAAGGTGACATTGCTGTCCACCTTCACCTTCTTCTCGCGCCCTGACGCGACTAAGGCGAGGGTGAAACACTTCCGGGCGTTGATCTGCAGCCCCAGGTGGGCGAGGGCTGCGGTAGCTGCGTCGATGAGGGACTGCAAGCCCCTCGGGGTCGCTGCAAACAGCAAGACGTCATCTGCAAAGGCCGCAGCGTTGACTCTGCGACCGAGGATCCGAGCTCCGATGTGGGAGGGCAGTTGGCCTAAAACGTAGTCCACCGCAAAGTTGAACAGGAGGGGGGAGAGGGGATCGCCCTGGCGAACGCCCCGTGCTGGCTGCACAGACACGCCCACGCCGGCGCCGTCCGCTATCACTGTCGTGCTGCCCTCGTAGCACCGCTCGACATACTCGACAAAGCAATCCGGCAGGCCATGCGCCTTCAGCACGGGGCGAAGGGCAGCATGATCTACCGAATCGAATGCCTTAGATACGTCGATCGATGCCACAAAGACAGAGCGGCAGGAGCGAACTGCGTCGGTGAGAGCAGTGTCCAAGATAAAGGTATTTTCCAACATCCCATCCCGAGGGATGAATGCCCGCTGACGTTCGTCCACAGCACATGCGCGCATCAGGCGTGACGCGAGAACCTTGTGAAAGGTCCGCGCCAACACCGAGCAGACCGTAATGGGGCGAAAGTCAGCGGGGGATGTTGGTGCAGCCGTTTTCGGGAGAAGGGACGTCCGCGCGCGAAGCAGGCGTTCCGGAAGGGCGCGGGCCAGAAGGAAGAGATTCATCACTTTCACCAGGACTTCGTGCGGCAGGCGCCGCAACTCCGCTGGGGTAAGGCCGTCCGGCCCGGCTGCTGATCCCCTGGGCGGCAACGCGGCGGCGACCTCCTCATGTGTGACCGGCCCCCATATGCACTCGAGAGCGACAGGCTCTGAGTGCGGGAGGAGGCGGTCACGAATGAAGCCCGCGGTGGAGATGGGCTTCTTGGTGAAGAGGTCCGCCCAGAAGTCCAGCAGACCAGGGATGGCAGGTGGCGGCTGGAGCAGGGTGCCATCCAAGAGGCCGCGCACGCAACGTGCACGCGACCGTCGGAAGGCATCCTGCGTTCTCGCGTACTCCCAGCGGCGCCGCTTGCGCTTCTGCGTCGGCGGCGCGGCAGGCGGCCGCTTCGATGGTTGGCGCGGCCGCTGTGTCCTGGTGATCGATCTCTCCCCTCTGGACCCGACCGACGCAAGGGCATCCGGGAGCATGCCCAGGATGACATCGGGCGGCGTGCCCCGCCCCAGACCTATGACACGATCCAGGGCAGAGAAACGCTGGGCGGAAGCGGGTAGCCCCGCCAGATGCTCCCAGATGGCGGCGTCAGTCGGCCCCTCCGGCGGCGGCCCGGTGGTGTCGGCCGCGAAGTCCTCGGCTGCGTCGACGGGCGGCGCAGCGGCCTCGCCCGCGTCAGGCAGCGGGCTCGCTGCTCCCCGGCGGGACGCCGGCTCTTCCCCCCGACCGATCTCAAGCGCCTCCATGAATTGGCGGACAAGCTGCTTGTGGGCAGCTTGCCGCCGCCGGCACTTGATTGCCTCGAGCGTTCGGTCGGGGAACATCCTGATGAGTTCTTGATTGACGAAGAAGAACCGGGCGTCCCTCTCAAGGAACAGTTCGGCCTCCGCCTTGGCGAGCGACAGGACTTCTTCCTCCGTCCACCTCGCGCGATGCCTCTCCGTGACGATCTCCGCGTTGGCGGCCGCAAGGTGTTGGCGGCGGCGATGGACCCCGAGACCGTTCTTGGTTGTAAAGCTGCGGTGGCACTCACTACAGGTATACATAGCTGCAAAAGTTACAAGATTTTCGGCACGGCCGGTTGGCCGGCTAGGTGCTGGGGGAGTTGGGGTGGCACCTTCAGCGGAAGGGCCACCACTTGTTCTCTGCTTACTGCCCCCAACTAAAAAAGGGATAGTGCGAGGGGGGGCTGGTAACCCCCCCAAGCCCCTGGTGCGGTCTTCCACTCTGCGAAATCAGCGGGCCCACGAGAAGGGGAGAAGACCGCAGGAGAGGAGAGGCTAAGAGGGCTAGGCCCATGTATTGCGCATCACTCTCCCTGTAACTATAACCCAAGGAAGGCACCTCGCAGCAGCAGTACGACTACATCAAGACCGCACTTCGAGAAGCCAAGTCCGGATGCAGCCGCTCCGCCGCCACTTGGCCACCTTAAGAGAGTCATAGTTACTTAAGAGAGTCATAGTTACTCCCGCCGTTTACCCGCGCTTGCTTGAATTTCTTCACGTTGACATTCAGAGCACTGGGCAGAAATCACATTGCGTCAACACCCGCTAGGGCCATCGCAATGCTTTGTTTTAATTAGACAGTCGGATTCCCCCAGTCCGTGCCAGTTCTGAGTTGATCGTTGAATGGCGGCCGAAGAGAATCCGCG
>NW_025726415.1:70000-73891 GCF_021461395.2 Schistocerca americana
ATCAGCCCAAAGTTATTCAGAGTCACCAAGGCAAACGGACCGGACGAGCCGACCGATTGGTTTTGATCTAATAAAAGCGTCCCTTCCATCTCTGGTCGGGACTCTGTTTGCATGTATTAGCTCTAGAATTACCACAGTTATCCAAGTAACGTGGGTACGATCTAAGGAACCATAACTGATTTAATGAGCCATTCGCGGTTTCACCTTAATGCGGCTTGTACTGAGACATGCATGGCTTAATCTTTGAGACAAGCATATGACTACTGGCAGGATCAACCAGGGAGCTGCGTCAACTAGAGCTGAGCAGCCGGCCGCCCGGGAGTGTGTCCCGGGGGCCCGCGCGAACACGCAAGCGTCCGCTCAATTATTCTGCAAACAGGAGGAGGCTGAGCTCCCCTGCACCATACACCTCGAAACCCTCTCAGGTCCCGGCGGCGCGCAGCGCCGTCCTAAGTACTTGGTCGGGTTCGAGAGAGGCGCAATCGCCCGGAGTTTGGCGAGTAGACGCTTTAGGTGCGACCACCCGTGCTCCCAACTGAGCTTGCCGCTGCCGACAGAGGCCCGGGAGCGTGCTGTCGTGGCATTGCCGGCGGGAGACAACACGCGCCACCTACGGTGACCGGCAGCTCCAACGCCAGCGCCACAGAAGGACAAAAGCCCCACTTGGGTGCCGAAGCGAACTCTCCCAGCACAGCGCACGCGCCAACACGTCCGCACAGCTGCGATACAAACCACCTGCGAGAACCGCAGAGGCGACCGAGCAGCAGACGGCGTCGCGGCGCCGAGCGCCGGGCGGCGGCGCATCCTCAGCGCACACAGTCCTCAATCGGACCAGCACACTGCAGATGTCCACCGCGCTTCGCACCGGGCCCGCGAGGACCTACTTTGGCCGCACGGCGCCGCGTGCAGGGTGCGCCGGCGCGCAGCTGCGCCGCCTGCCGCCTCCGTCGGCCGGCGCGCCTGCCACTGGCCGCCCCCACCAGCCGGCTGTAGCGCGTGCGCCCACGCACCGCACGGCCAACACGCCGGGAGGCCCCCCCTCACCGGCCGGGGACGGTCCCACCCAGCCACCGCCGCGTATCGCTTCACACCCACATGCCATTCACGTTCGTGGGCATGGTGGGTATCGCTGCAACAACCGGTTGGTAGCTCAACCGATCGTCGCCATCACTGATTCACCCCTAGCGAGAACAACCGCACCACAACGGTTTACCAGTTGTTCATTTGCGTAACGTCACCAGCAAACGTAGGCGTCCATCGCCATTTGCAAATTCAACGATTGTTGCATGCCTGTGTCAGGTGTCACGACACACTGTCTGCCCACATACACGCAACAACATGTCCACGCTTAGCGAACACGTGGAAGGTGGCCCCCGTACGTATGCGATGTCCATTGCGCGAACGACTGTCAACCGGCCTCTGTCGCATGTCGCAGATGTGGAACGCAGTGCACCGTGCTATCACGGTGTGTGAGAAGAGACGACTACGTCTGACAACACGCGCCACTACATCAACAGACGGCTCATGCTGATCGCCATCCAGGGCATACCACACTGCAATCCAGCTCTTATAGGGAGACGACACGTAGCTGAGTGCACAACATTTGGACCGCATGGTTCGCCGTTGTTGGCGCAGTCGTTGTACGGTCACATGTACCACGATGTATCATTCAGTACATGAGGACCAATGTGCAGTACAGTGTGTGATTTGGACGTACAACATCAGCGGACAGTTGACACAGGCCGTACCACAGCGTAGGCTAAGTGCTTCGCCATGCGAATGCCAATGAACAACTGCAAATGCCAATGAACAACTGCAAAGGGCATTGAGCATGTACGTCCTGCTGCCATCCACATTACAGTGTATAGCTGCAAGGTGTTTAACATGAAGCGATACACTGGGGACCGGGCAGTGCGAGTAGCAAACTATATTGCGGGGGTTGCAGTTAGGCAACACTACACTAATTTAACGCGTCGTATGACAATTACAGAGCAGGTTAAGGCCCAACGTGTGTTGGGTTAAGGCCCAACGTGTGTTGGGTTAAGGCCCAACGTGTGTTGGGTTAAGGCCCAACGTGTGTTGGGTTAAGGCCCAACGTGTGTTGGGTTAAGGCCCAACGTGTGTTGGGTTACGTTAAGGGGCAATGTGGGTTACGTTAAGGGGCAATGTGGGTTACGTTAAGGGGCAATGTGGGTTACGTTACGGCGCAATATAGGTTACGTTACGGCGCAATATAGGTTACGTTAAGGGGCAATGTGGGTTACGTTACGGCGCAATATAGGTTACGTTACGGCGCAATATAGGTTACGTTAAGGCGCAATATCGGTTACGTTAAGGCGCAATACAGGTTACGTTAAGGCGCAATACAGGTTACGTTAAGGCGCAATACAGGTTACGTTAAGGCGCAATACAGGTTACGTTAAGGCGCAATACAGGTTACGTTAAGGCGCAATACAGGTTACGTTAAGGCGCAATACAGGTTACGTTAAGGCGCAATACAGGTTACGTTAAGGCGCAATGCAGGTTACGTTAAGGCGCAATGCAGGTTACGTTAAGGCGCAATACAGGTTACGTTAAGGCGCAATGCAGGTTACGTTAAGGCGCAATGCAGGTTACGTTAAGGCGCAATACAGGTTACGTTAAGGCGCAATACAGGTTACGTTAAGGCGCAATACAGGTTACGTTAAGGCGCAATACAGGTTACGTTAAGGCGCAATACAGGTTACGTTAAGGCGCAATACAGGTTACGTTAAGGCGCAATACAGGTTACGTTAAGGCGCAATACAGGTTACGTTAAGGCGCAATACAGGTTACGTTAAGGCGCAATACAGGTTACGTTAAGGCGCAATACAGGTTACGTTAAGGCGCAATACAGGTTACGTTAAGGCGCAATACAGGTTACGTTAAGGCGCAATACAGGTTACGTTAAGGCGCAATACAGGTTACGTTAAGGCGCAATACAGGTTACGTTAAGGCGCAATACAGGTTACGTTAAGGCGCAATACAGGTTACGTTAAGGCGCAATACAGGTTACGTTAAGGCGCAATACAGGTTACGTTAAGGCGCAATACAGGTTACGTTAAGGCGCAATACAGGTTACGTTAAGGCGCAATACAGGTTAGGTTAAGGCGCAATACAGGTTAGGTTAAGGTACGACATAGGTTAGGTTAAGGTACGACATAGGTTAGGTTAAGGTACGACATAGGTTAGGTTAAGGTACGACATAGGTTAGGTTAAGGTACGACATAGGTTAGGTTAAGGTACGACATAGGTTAGGTTAAGGTACGACATAGGTTAGGTTAAGGTACGACATAGGTTAGGTTAAGGTACGACATAGGTTAGGTTAAGGTACGACATAGGTTAGGTTAAGGTACGACATAGGTTAGGTTAAGGTACGACATAGGTTAGGTTAAGGTACGACATAGGTTAGGTTAAGGTACGACATAGGTTAGGTTAAGGTACGACATAGGTTAGGTTAAGGTACGACATAGGTTAGGTTAAGGTACGACATAGGTTAGGTTAAGGTACGACATAGGTTAGGTTAAGGTACGACATAGGTTAGGTTAAGGTACGACATAGGTTAGGTTAAGGTACGACATAGGTTAGGTTAAGGTACGACATAGGTTAGGTTAAGGTACGACATAGGTTAGGTTAAGGTACGACATAGGTTAGGTTAAGGTACGACATAGGTTAGGTTAAGGTACGACATAGGTTAGGTTAAGGTACGACATAGGTTAGGTTAAGGTACGACATAGGTTAGGTTAAGGTACGACATAGGTTAGGTTAAGGTACGACATAGGTTAGGTTAAGGTACGACATAGGTTAGGTTAAGGTACGACATAGGTTAGGTTAAGGTACGACATAGGTTAGGTTAAGGTACGACATAGGTTA
>NW_025726416.1:2500-7500 GCF_021461395.2 Schistocerca americana
CTGGAACCGGATTAAACGTATACACGGCGCTGATTAGTAATAGATAGAGCCATCAGAATACAGATAATGTATACAACTGTCCGTATACATGCTGAAAGACTCTGCTCACAATCACACGTCAGCCAGACACTCTTATCACGCACTACTCTCTGCCTGTAACAGGCACACAGACAATATCTAAGCACCAGCATGGAACAACACCCAGTGCATCCTCTCTGCCACATTAGACAATCCACACTATCATAACCAGACCGGGAGGTCCACTCGGAAAACAGAATATCCCACCCTTCCGACAACCACCATTGCTCAGCTAAGCCACCAACACCCACACATGTCCTACACAGGGGTGCACCCAACATCACAATACTGCCTCCTGTCACACCACACAAACAATGGCACGAATGAAAGACACAGGTCTGCCACAAGCATGGAATCAGAGCGCCGCCTGTTATGAGCCAAAGGTGCACCCTGACGTGGCAAATCAGATGATGCCGCAGTCATTTACTTACGATAATCACAATCAACAAACCAGCCCCCCCCCCCCCCCCGAAAACACCTTTCCTTACAACAATGTGTGCCTTAACCTAACCCGTATTGTGCCTTAACCTAACCCGTATTGTGCCTTAACCTAACCCGTATTGTGCCTTAACCTAACCCATATTGCGCCTTAACCTAACCCATATTGCGCCTTAACCTAACCCATATTGCGCCTTAACCTAACCCATATTGCGCCTTAACCTAACCCATATTGCGCCTTAACCTAACCCATATTGTGCCTTAACCTAACCTATATTGTACCTTAACCTAACCCATATTGTACCTTAACCTAACCCATATTGTACCTTAACCTAACCTATATTGTACCTTAACCTAACCTATATTGTACCTTAACCTAACCTATATTGGGCCTTAACCTAACCTATATTGGGCCTTAACCTAACCTATATTGGGCCTTAACCTAACCTATATTGGGCCTTAACCTAACCTATATTGGGCCTTAACGTAACCCACGTTGCGCCTTAACCTAACCTATATTGTACCTTAACCTAACCCATATTGTACCTTAACCTAACCCATATTGTACCTTAACCTAACCTATATTGGGCCTTAACCTAACCTATATTGGGCCTTAACCTAACCTATATTGGGCCTTAACCTAACCTATATTGGGCCTTAACGTAACCCACGTTGCGCCTTAACGTAACCCACGTTGCGCCTTAACGTAACCCACGTTGCGCCTTAACGTAACCCACGTTGCGCCTTAACGTAACCCACGTTGCGCCTTAACCTAACCCATATTGCGCCTTAACCTAACCCATATTGCGCCTTAACCTAACCCATATTGCGCCTTAACCTAACCCATATTGTACCTTAACCTAACCTATATTGTACCTTAACCTAACCTATATTGTACCTTAACCTAACCTATATTGGGCCTTAACCTAACCTATATTGGGCCTTAACCTAACCTATATTGGGCCTTAACCTAACCTATATTGGGCCTTAACCTAACCTATATTGGGCCTTAACGTAACCCACGTTGCGCCTTAACGTAACCCACGTTGCGCCTTAACGTAACCCACGTTGCGCCTTAACGTAACCCACGTTGCGCCTTAACGTAACCCACGTTGCGCCTTAACGTAACCCACGTTGCGCCTTAACCTAACCCATATTGCGCCTTAACCTAACCCATATTGCGCCTTACCCTAACCCATATTGCGCCTTAACCTAACCCATATTGTGCCTTAACCTAACCTATATTGTACCTTAACCTAACCCATATTGTACCTTAACCTAACCTATATTGTACCTTAACCTAACCTATATTGTACCTTAACCTAACCTATATTGTACCTTAACCTAACCCATATTGCGCCTTAACCTAACCCATATTGCGCCTTAACCTAACCCATATTGCGCCTTAACCTAACCCATATTGCGCCTTAACCTAACCCATATTGCGCCTTAACCTAACCCATATTGCGCCTTAACCTAACCCATATTGCGCCTTAACCTAACCCATATTGCGCCTTAACCTAACCCATATTGCGCCTTAACCTAACCCATATTGTACCTTAACCTAACCCATATTGTACCTTAACCTAACCTATATTGTACCTTAACCTAACCTATATTGTACCTTAACCTAACCTATATTGTACCTTAACCTAACCTATATTGGGCCTTAACCTAACCTATATTGGGCCTTAACCTAACCTATATTGGGCCTTAACCTAACCTATATTGGGCCTTAACGTAACCCACGTTGCGCCTTAACGTAACCCACGTTGCGCCTTAACGTAACCCACGTTGCGCCTTAACGTAACCCACGTTGCGCCTTAACGTAACCCACGTTGCGCCTTAACGTAACCCACGTTGCGCCTTAACGTAACCCACGTTGCGCCTTAACGTAACCCACGTTGCGCCTTAACCCAACACACGTTGCGCCTTAACCCAACACACGTTGGGCCTTAACCCAACACACGTTGGGCCTTAACCCAACACACGTTGGGCCTTAACCCAACACACGTTGGGCCTTAACCCAACACACGTTGGGCCTTAACCCAACACACGTTGGGCCTTAACCCAACACACGTTGGGCCTTAACCCAACACACGTTGGGCCTTAACCCAACACACGTTGGGCCTTAACCCAACACACGTTGGGCCTTAACCCAACACACGTTGGGCCTTAACCCAACACACGTTGGGCCTTAACCCAACACACGTTGGGCCTTAACCCAACACACGTTGGGCCTTAACCCAACACACGTTGGGCCTTAACCCAACACACGTTGGGCCTTAACCCAACACACGTTGGGCCTTAACCCAACACACGTTGGGCCTTAACCCAACACACGTTGGGCCTTAACCCAACACACGTTGGGCCTTAACCCAACACACGTTGGGCCTTAACCCAACACACGTTGGGCCTTAACCCAACACACGTTGGGCCTTAACCTGCTCTGTAATTGTCATACGACGCGTTAAATTAGTGTGGTGTTGCCTAACTGCAACCCCCGCAATATAGTTTGCTACTCGCACTGCCTGGTCCTCAGAGTATCGCTTCATGTTAAACACCTTGCAGCTATACACTGTAATGCGGATGGCAGCAGGACGTACATGCTCAATGCCCTTCGCAGTTGTTCATTGGCATTTGCATGGCGAAGCACAGCCTACGTTGTGGTACGGCGTGTGTCAACTGTCCGCTGATGTTGTACGTCCAAATCACACACTGTACTGCACATTGGTCCTCATGTACTGAATGATACATCGTGGTACATGTGTGACCGTACCACGACTGCGCCAACAACGGCGAACCATACGGTCCAAATATTGTGCACTCAGCTACGTGTCGTCTCCCTATAAGAGCTGGATTGCAGTATGGTATGCCGTGGATGGCGATCAGCATGAGCCGTCTGTTGATGTAGTGGCGCGTGTTGTCAGACGTAGTCGTCTCTTCTCACACACCGTGATAGCATGGTGCACTGCGTTCCACATCTGCGACATGCGACAGAGGCCGGTTGACAGTCGTTCGCGCAATGGACATCGCATACGTACGGGGGCCACCTTCCACGTGTTCGCGAAGCGTGCACATGTTGTTGCGTGTATGTGGGCAGACATAGTGTGTCGTGACACCTGACACAGGCATGCAACAATCGTTGAATTTGCAAATGGCGATGGACGTCTACGTTTGCTGGTGACGTTACGCAAATGAACAACTGGTAAACGGTTGTGGTGCGGTTGTTCTCGCTAGAGGTGAATCAGTGATGGCGACGATCGGTTGAGCTACCAACCGGTTGTTTCAGCGATACCCACCATGCCCACGAACGTGAATGGCATGTGGGTGTGAAGCGATACGCGGCGGTGGCTGGGTGGGACCGTCCCCGGCCGGTGAGGGGGGGCCTCCCGGCGTGCTGGCCGCGCGGTGCGTGGGCGCACGCGCTACAGCCGGCTGGTGGGGGCGGCCAGTGGCAGGCGCGCCGGCCGACGGAGGCGGCAGGCGGCGCAGCTGCGCGCCGGCGCACCCTGCACGCGGCGCCGTGCGGCCAAAGTAGGTCCTCGCGGGCCCGGTGCGAAGCGCGGTGGACATCTGCAGTGTGCTGGTCCGATTGAGGACTGTGTGCGCTGAGGATGCGCCGCCGCCCGGCGCTCGGCGCCGCGACGCCGTCTGCTGCTCGGTCGCCTCTGCGGTTCTCGCAGGTGGTTTGTATCGCAGCTGTGCGGACGTGTTGGCGCGTGCGCTGTGCTGGGAGAGTTCGCTTCGGCACCCAAGTGGGGCTTTTGTCCTTCTGTGGCGCTGGCGTTGGAGCTGCCGGCCACCGTAGGTGGCGCGTGTTGTCTCCCGCCGGCAATGCCACGACAGCACGCTCCCGGGCCTCTGTCGGCAGCGGCAAGCTCAGTTGGGAGCACGGGTGGTCGCACCTAAAGCGTCTACTCGCCAAACTCCGGGCGATTGCGCCTCTCTCGAACCCGACCAAGTACTTAGGACGGCGCTGCGCGCCGCCGGGACCTGAGAGGGTTTCGAGGTGTATTGTGCAGGGGAGCTCAGCCTCCTCCTGTTTGCAGAATAATTGAGCGGACGCTTGCGTGTTCGCGCGGGCCCCCGGGACACACTCCCGGGCGGCCGGCTGCTCAGCTCTAGTTGACGCAGCTCCCTGGTTGATCCTGCCAGTAGTCATATGCTTGTCTCAAAGATTAAGCCATGCATGTCTCAGTACAAGCCGCATTAAGGTGAAACCGCGAATGGCTCATTAAATCAGTTATGGTTCCTTAGATCGTACCCACGTTACTTGGATAACTGTGGTAATTCTAGAGCTAATACATGCAAACAGAGTCCCGACCAGAGATGGAAGGGACGCTTTTATTAGATCAAAACCAATCGGTCGGCTCGTCCGGTCCGTTTGCCTTGGTGACTCTGAATAACTTTGGGCTGATCGCACGGTCCTCGTACCGGCGACGCATCTTTCAAATGTCTGCCTTATCAACTGTCGATGGTAG
>NW_025726416.1:17500-22500 GCF_021461395.2 Schistocerca americana
CAAAACAGTATCGCCATCTATGAAAATACGGCGAAACCACATGCAATACCTCCATCTATGCGAATCTGACAACACTACGTCCGCCATGTCGAGCGCACCGCAAAACATACCGCCATCTGTAGGTCTCCCGCAACATGACCTCCTGCAACGACGATACCGTCATCTATGAGACGCCAAGCCGACTAAGACAGCCATGGGCCCACAGTGCCCTTCTTTCGACCCCACCCACAAAGCCTGCATCCTCTGTCGACAACAGCACCCCAACGCCAGCGCCTCTGCCGCACGAAGTCGTGGACCGGCAATCACTCCACCTGCACCTGTTCGTGCCCCACCCCAACCGCCCAACTCGCAGCTCCAGCGGATGAACGGCGGACTTTGCTCGCACTCGCAATGTGCAATCCACCCCTATAACGTGCGTTTCATGAAGAGTTATGTCCAATATGCGACATTCCCGCTGTCCCTATACATGAGCTGCGAGCTGTACCACGTACGAGCTACAGACGCGAGCGCGTTGCTCTCTGTACGAATGCAGATGCTCAGCGGCAGCTAGGAGGCGCTCCATCCATGTCGGTACCGGTGAGCGTTGCACTCGCAGTCGCAAAAACGTACGGCAAGTATATTACTCGGAAGAGTCAATGACAGTCCAAGCCCCCCTGCGTGGGAAGAGTCTTCCTAGGCCATGACCCACCGGAAGGGCGCAGCGTCCCCCACCCCAGACATGTGACGTCACACTATCGGTATTGACGACTAGACTGATTCCTTATAATCATTTGCCATACACCGGTGGAAGCTGCCGAGACGAGTAACTACATAGCGGGCTCGCCGTGTCACTAATGTACAGAGATACAATAGTTTCGACTGGAACCGGATTAAACGTATACACGGCGCTGATTAGTAATAGATAGAGCCATCAGAATACAGATAATGTATACAACTGTCCGTATACATGCTGAAAGACTCTGCTCACAATCACACGTCAGCCAGACACTCTTATCACGCACTACTCTCTGCCTGTAACAGGCACACAGACAATATCTAAGCACCAGCATGGAACAACACCCAGTGCATCCTCTCTGCCACATTAGACAATCCACACTATCATAACCAGACCGGGAGGTCCACTCGGAAAACAGAATATCCCACCCTTCCGACAACCACCATTGCTCAGCTAAGCCACCAACACCCACACATGTCCTACACAGGGGTGCACCCAACATCACAATACTGCCTCCTGTCACACCACACAAACAATGGCACGAATGAAAGACACAGGTCTGCCACAAGCATGGAATCAGAGCGCCGCCTGTTATGAGCCAAAGGTGCACCCTGACGTGGCAAATCAGATGATGCCGCAGTCATTTACTTACGATAATCACAATCAACAAACCAGCCCCCCCCCCCCCCGAAAACACCTTTCCTTACAACAATGTGTGCCTTAACCTAACCCGTATTGTGCCTTAACCTAACCCGTATTGTGCCTTAACCTAACCCGTATTGTGCCTTAACCTAACCCATATTGCGCCTTAACCTAACCCATATTGCGCCTTAACCTAACCCATATTGCGCCTTAACCTAACCCATATTGCGCCTTAACCTAACCCATATTGCGCCTTAACCTAACCCATATTGTGCCTTAACCTAACCTATATTGTACCTTAACCTAACCCATATTGTACCTTAACCTAACCCATATTGTACCTTAACCTAACCTATATTGTACCTTAACCTAACCTATATTGTACCTTAACCTAACCTATATTGGGCCTTAACCTAACCTATATTGGGCCTTAACCTAACCTATATTGGGCCTTAACCTAACCTATATTGGGCCTTAACCTAACCTATATTGGGCCTTAACGTAACCCACGTTGCGCCTTAACCTAACCTATATTGTACCTTAACCTAACCCATATTGTACCTTAACCTAACCCATATTGTACCTTAACCTAACCTATATTGGGCCTTAACCTAACCTATATTGGGCCTTAACCTAACCTATATTGGGCCTTAACCTAACCTATATTGGGCCTTAACGTAACCCACGTTGCGCCTTAACGTAACCCACGTTGCGCCTTAACGTAACCCACGTTGCGCCTTAACGTAACCCACGTTGCGCCTTAACGTAACCCACGTTGCGCCTTAACCTAACCCATATTGCGCCTTAACCTAACCCATATTGCGCCTTAACCTAACCCATATTGCGCCTTAACCTAACCCATATTGTACCTTAACCTAACCTATATTGTACCTTAACCTAACCTATATTGTACCTTAACCTAACCTATATTGGGCCTTAACCTAACCTATATTGGGCCTTAACCTAACCTATATTGGGCCTTAACCTAACCTATATTGGGCCTTAACCTAACCTATATTGGGCCTTAACGTAACCCACGTTGCGCCTTAACGTAACCCACGTTGCGCCTTAACGTAACCCACGTTGCGCCTTAACGTAACCCACGTTGCGCCTTAACGTAACCCACGTTGCGCCTTAACGTAACCCACGTTGCGCCTTAACCTAACCCATATTGCGCCTTAACCTAACCCATATTGCGCCTTACCCTAACCCATATTGCGCCTTAACCTAACCCATATTGTGCCTTAACCTAACCTATATTGTACCTTAACCTAACCCATATTGTACCTTAACCTAACCTATATTGTACCTTAACCTAACCTATATTGTACCTTAACCTAACCTATATTGTACCTTAACCTAACCCATATTGCGCCTTAACCTAACCCATATTGCGCCTTAACCTAACCCATATTGCGCCTTAACCTAACCCATATTGCGCCTTAACCTAACCCATATTGCGCCTTAACCTAACCCATATTGCGCCTTAACCTAACCCATATTGCGCCTTAACCTAACCCATATTGCGCCTTAACCTAACCCATATTGCGCCTTAACCTAACCCATATTGTACCTTAACCTAACCCATATTGTACCTTAACCTAACCTATATTGTACCTTAACCTAACCTATATTGTACCTTAACCTAACCTATATTGTACCTTAACCTAACCTATATTGGGCCTTAACCTAACCTATATTGGGCCTTAACCTAACCTATATTGGGCCTTAACCTAACCTATATTGGGCCTTAACGTAACCCACGTTGCGCCTTAACGTAACCCACGTTGCGCCTTAACGTAACCCACGTTGCGCCTTAACGTAACCCACGTTGCGCCTTAACGTAACCCACGTTGCGCCTTAACGTAACCCACGTTGCGCCTTAACGTAACCCACGTTGCGCCTTAACGTAACCCACGTTGCGCCTTAACGTAACCCACGTTGCGCCTTAACCCAACACACGTTGCGCCTTAACCCAACACACGTTGGGCCTTAACCCAACACACGTTGGGCCTTAACCCAACACACGTTGGGCCTTAACCCAACACACGTTGGGCCTTAACCCAACACACGTTGGGCCTTAACCCAACACACGTTGGGCCTTAACCCAACACACGTTGGGCCTTAACCCAACACACGTTGGGCCTTAACCCAACACACGTTGGGCCTTAACCCAACACACGTTGGGCCTTAACCCAACACACGTTGGGCCTTAACCCAACACACGTTGGGCCTTAACCCAACACACGTTGGGCCTTAACCCAACACACGTTGGGCCTTAACCCAACACACGTTGGGCCTTAACCCAACACACGTTGGGCCTTAACCCAACACACGTTGGGCCTTAACCCAACACACGTTGGGCCTTAACCCAACACACGTTGGGCCTTAACCCAACACACGTTGGGCCTTAACCTGCTCTGTAATTGTCATACGACGCGTTAAATTAGTGTGGTGTTGCCTAACTGCAACCCCCGCAATATAGTTTGCTACTCGCACTGCCTGGTCCCCAGAGTATCGCTTCATGTTAAACACCTTGCAGCTATACACTGTAATGCGGATGGCAGCAGGACGTACATGCTCAATGCCCTTCGCAGTTGTTCATTGGCATTTGCATGGCGAAGCACAGCCTACGTTGTGGTACGGCGTGTGTCAACTGTCCGCTGATGTTGTACGTCCAAATCACACACTGTACTGCACATTGGTCCTCATGTACTGAATGATACATCGTGGTACATGTGTGACCGTACCACGACTGCGCCAACAACGGCGAACCATACGGTCCAAATATTGTGCACTCAGCTACGTGTCGTCTCCCTATAAGAGCTGGATTGCAGTATGGTATGCCGTGGATGGCGATCAGCATGAGCCGTCTGTTGATGTAGTGGCGCGTGTTGTCAGACGTAGTCGTCTCTTCTCACACACCGTGATAGCATGGTGCACTGCGTTCCACATCTGCGACATGCGACAGAGGCCGGTTGACAGTCGTTCGCGCAATGGACATCGCATACGTACGGGGGCCACCTTCCACGTGTTCGCGAAGCGTGCACATGTTGTTGCGTGTATGTGGGCAGACATAGTGTGTCGTGACACCTGACACAGGCATGCAACAATCGTTGAATTTGCAAATGGCGATGGACGTCTACGTTTGCTGGTGACGTTACGCAAATGAACAACTGGTAAACGGTTGTGGTGCGGTTGTTCTCGCTAGAGGTGAATCAGTGATGGCGACGATCGGTTGAGCTACCAACCGGTTGTTTCAGCGATACCCACCATGCCCACGAACGTGAATGGCATGTGGGTGTGAAGCGATACGCGGCGGTGGCTGGGTGGGACCGTCCCCGGCCGGTGAGGGGGGGCCTCCCGGCGTGCTGGCCGCGCGGTGCGTGGGCGCACGCGCTACAGCCGGCTGGTGGGGGCGGCCAGTGGCAGGCGCGCCGGCCGACGGAGGCGGCAGGCGGCGCAGCTGCGCGCCGGCGCACCCTGCACGCGGCGCCGTGCGGCCAAAGTAGGTCCTCGCGGGCCCGGTGCGAAGCGCGGTGGACATCTGCAGTGTGCTGGTCCGATTGAGGACTGTGTGCGCTGAGGATGCGCCGCCGCCCGGCGCTCGGCGCCGCGACGCCGTCTGCTGCTCGGTCGCCTC
>NW_025726416.1:27500-30000 GCF_021461395.2 Schistocerca americana
GGGGGCCGTCATAGCATGATGCACTTTGTGCTGGCCCCCGTTGGGCGAAAGGGAATCCGGTTCCTATTCCGGAACCCGGCAGCGGAACCGATACAAGTCGGGCCCCTCTTTTAGAGATGCTCGTCGGGGTAACCCAAAAGGACCCGGAGACGCCGTCGGGAGATCGGGGAAGAGTTTTCTTTTCTGCATGAGCGTTCGAGTTCCCTGGAATCCTCTAGCAGGGAGATAGGGTTTGGAACGCGAAGAGCACCGCAGTTGCGGCGGTGTCCCGATCTTCCCCTCGGACCTTGAAAATCCGGGAGAGGGCCACGTGGAGGTGTCGCGCCGGTTCGTACCCATATCCGCAGCAGGTCTCCAAGGTGAAGAGCCTCTAGTCGATAGAATAATGTAGGTAAGGGAAGTCGGCAAATTGGATCCGTAACTTCGGGATAAGGATTGGCTCTGAGGATCGGGGCGTGTCGGGCTTGGTCGGGAAGTGGGTCAGCGCTAACGTGCCGGGCCTGGGCGAGGTGAGTGCCGTAGGGGTGCCGGTAAGTGCGGGCGTTTAGCGCGGGCGTGGTCTGCTCTCGCCGTTGGTTGGCCTCGTGCTGGCCGGCGGTGCAGGATGCGCGCGCCTGCGCGGCGTTCGCGCCCCGGTGCTTCAACCTGCGTGCAGGATCCGAGCTCGGTCCCGTGCCTTGGCCTCCCACGGATCTTCCTTGCTGCGAGGCCGCGTCCGCCTTAGCGTGCTCCTCCGGGGGCGCGCGGGTGCGCGGATTCTCTTCGGCCGCCATTCAACGATCAACTCAGAACTGGCACGGACTGGGGGAATCCGACTGTCTAATTAAAACAAAGCATTGCGATGGCCCTAGCGGGTGTTGACGCAATGTGATTTCTGCCCAGTGCTCTGAATGTCAACGTGAAGAAATTCAAGCAAGCGCGGGTAAACGGCGGGAGTAACTATGACTCTCCAAATGCTCACATGATGCGTCATATACGGATCCTCTCGGTCCACTCCTTAGCATCCTAGTGGTGTTGAGTGGGCGATGGTTCGCTTAGCCTCTCGGTGGGAAATCCTAGCTCTGGCCTTCACGTGGCGGGGGTCGTGAGAGGTTCTGAGGAAGGTTATGCCTTGGCATAAGTCTCCCAAAGTTCCTCGACCAACAGAGCAGGGTGTGTTTAGGGTACGGGGGTTGCCTCCCCTCGTGCCTTCGCTCCAGCTGGCCCAACAACAAGAAGTAAATGTGGTACCAGGCCTCCCACTGGAGCGCCTGTGCCAGCTGCTGAGCCACCCAGCCAGCCAACCGATGCGGGTCGAGCGCCGCTCCCCATAGTCTGCCCCGATTGCTCGCGGTCTTTTTCCACCAAGACCGGGCTCGGTGTTCATCGGCGCCATGCTCATCCATCTGCAGTCAACGCGGAGATACAGACGGGGAGGAAGAAGGCCAGGTGGTCTGAAGAAGAACTCTTGCGTTTGGCCCATGCCGAAGCAACCCTGACCATCCACGGTTGCAAGTTCTTTAACCAGGAACTCGCCAAGGCCTTTCCTGCTCGAACGCTGGAGTCCATCAAGTGCCAGCGTAGGACGAAGTCCTATCGGGACATGGTGGCAAGGTTTGTCGCCGAGCTCCCCAGTAGTGCTCATGGTTCTCATGACGCTGCGGCTGAGCCTGGTGACGGATCCCCTGTACCACACGTTCCACCTCAGGGGGATAGCGTTGACCTTGCCATCTGGTCCTTTGTTTCTGGACTCCCTCCATCGGGCCGCCGATTTCGCTCTCTGGACGCTCTTCTGGCTCTTGGTCCTACCACTAGCCGGGACACTATCCGAGCAATGTTGCTACCTGCTCTGGATGAGTTAGGGAGCATGGAACCAGCTGTCCATCAAGCTGCAAACATACGGATTCAACAGCCTCCAGAGCGGAAGCGTGCTCGACGAAGGTGGGAATATGCAGTGGTCCAGCGTGCCTTCAAGAAAAATCCGGCACGTTGTATCAACGGGCTCCTTGAGGGCACTCTTCTGCATCAGCCCCCGTCCATCCCGGGGCTGATTGAGTATTGGACAGACCTCTTTGCCCCACCTCGTGTCAGGTCTCGGCCTCCCCGGGGTGAGGGCCTGTCCGACAGGCTGTTGCCGTTCTCAAAGATGGTACCCTTCCACAAACTATGGGCTCCCATCACTGCGGAAGAAGCGGCTACTGCCCTACCACCTCGAAGCTCCGCTGCAGGCCCAGATGGTCTTACACCGGCCCAATTACGTCGCCTTCCCCGGGAGGTTTTACTTAAAATCCTGAATATCCTTCTCCTTTCCCGTTCCCTTCCATCCCGTCTCCTTCAGGCCAGGACCACCCTGCTCCCCAAGAGGACCGCCGCAGCATCCCCTGCTGACTTCCGTCCGATTACAGTGTGCTCGGTGCTAACCAGAGCCTTCCACAAGGTTCTGGTTGGCCGCCTTATGCGCTTCTGCACTTTGGATGGTCGTCAGCGGGCTTTCATCCCTCAGGATGGGATGCTTCATAAC
>NW_025726416.1:35000-40000 GCF_021461395.2 Schistocerca americana
ACAATCACACGTCAGCCAGACACTCTTATCACGCACTACTCTCTGCCTGTAACAGGCACACAGACAATATCTAAGCACCAGCATGGAACAACACCCAGTGCATCCTCTCTGCCACATTAGACAATCCACACTATCATAACCAGACCGGGAGGTCCACTCGGAAAACAGAATATCCCACCCTTCCGACAACCACCATTGCTCAGCTAAGCCACCAACACCCACACATGTCCTACACAGGGGTGCACCCAACATCACAATACTGCCTCCTGTCACACCACACAAACAATGGCACGAATGAAAGACACAGGTCTGCCACAAGCATGGAATCAGAGCGCCGCCTGTTATGAGCCAAAGGTGCACCCTGACGTGGCAAATCAGATGATGCCGCAGTCATTTACTTACGATAATCACAATCAACAAACCAGCCCCCCCCCCCCCCGAAAACACCTTTCCTTACAACAATGTGTGCCTTAACCTAACCCGTATTGTGCCTTAACCTAACCCGTATTGTGCCTTAACCTAACCCGTATTGTGCCTTAACCTAACCCATATTGCGCCTTAACCTAACCCATATTGCGCCTTAACCTAACCCATATTGCGCCTTAACCTAACCCATATTGCGCCTTAACCTAACCCATATTGTGCCTTAACCTAACCTATATTGTACCTTAACCTAACCCATATTGTACCTTAACCTAACCCATATTGTACCTTAACCTAACCTATATTGTACCTTAACCTAACCTATATTGTACCTTAACCTAACCTATATTGGGCCTTAACCTAACCTATATTGGGCCTTAACCTAACCTATATTGGGCCTTAACCTAACCTATATTGGGCCTTAACCTAACCTATATTGGGCCTTAACGTAACCCACGTTGCGCCTTAACCTAACCTATATTGTACCTTAACCTAACCCATATTGTACCTTAACCTAACCTATATTGGGCCTTAACCTAACCTATATTGGGCCTTAACCTAACCTATATTGGGCCTTAACCTAACCTATATTGGGCCTTAACGTAACCCACGTTGCGCCTTAACGTAACCCACGTTGCGCCTTAACGTAACCCACGTTGCGCCTTAACGTAACCCACGTTGCGCCTTAACGTAACCCACGTTGCGCCTTAACGTAACCCACGTTGCGCCTTAACCTAACCCATATTGCGCCTTAACCTAACCCATATTGCGCCTTAACCTAACCCATATTGCGCCTTAACCTAACCCATATTGTACCTTAACCTAACCTATATTGTACCTTAACCTAACCTATATTGTACCTTAACCTAACCTATATTGGGCCTTAACCTAACCTATATTGGGCCTTAACCTAACCTATATTGGGCCTTAACCTAACCTATATTGGGCCTTAACCTAACCTATATTGGGCCTTAACGTAACCCACGTTGCGCCTTAACGTAACCCACGTTGCGCCTTAACGTAACCCACGTTGCGCCTTAACGTAACCCACGTTGCGCCTTAACGTAACCCACGTTGCGCCTTAACGTAACCCACGTTGCGCCTTAACCTAACCCATATCGCGCCTTAACCTAACCCATATTGCGCCTTAACCTAACCCATATTGCGCCTTAACCTAACCCATATTGTGCCTTAACCTAACCTATATTGTACCTTAACCTAACCCATATTGTACCTTAACCTAACCTATATTGTACCTTAACCTAACCTATATTGTACCTTAACCTAACCTATATTGTACCTTAACCTAACCCATATTGCGCCTTAACCTAACCCATATTGCGCCTTAACCTAACCCATATTGCGCCTTAACCTAACCCATATTGCGCCTTAACCTAACCCATATTGCGCCTTAACCTAACCCATATTGCGCCTTAACCTAACCCATATTGCGCCTTAACCTAACCCATATTGCGCCTTAACCTAACCCATATTGTACCTTAACCTAACCCATATTGTACCTTAACCTAACCTATATTGTACCTTAACCTAACCTATATTGTACCTTAACCTAACCTATATTGTACCTTAACCTAACCTATATTGGGCCTTAACCTAACCTATATTGGGCCTTAACCTAACCTATATTGGGCCTTAACCTAACCTATATTGGGCCTTAACCTAACCTATATTGGGCCTTAACGTAACCCACGTTGCGCCTTAACGTAACCCACGTTGCGCCTTAACGTAACCCACGTTGCGCCTTAACGTAACCCACGTTGCGCCTTAACGTAACCCACGTTGCGCCTTAACGTAACCCACGTTGCGCCTTAACGTAACCCACGTTGCGCCTTAACCCAACACACGTTGCGCCTTAACCCAACACACGTTGGGCCTTAACCCAACACACGTTGGGCCTTAACCCAACACACGTTGGGCCTTAACCCAACACACGTTGGGCCTTAACCCAACACACGTTGGGCCTTAACCCAACACACGTTGGGCCTTAACCCAACACACGTTGGGCCTTAACCCAACACACGTTGGGCCTTAACCCAACACACGTTGGGCCTTAACCCAACACACGTTGGGCCTTAACCCAACACACGTTGGGCCTTAACCCAACACACGTTGGGCCTTAACCCAACACACGTTGGGCCTTAACCCAACACACGTTGGGCCTTAACCCAACACACGTTGGGCCTTAACCCAACACACGTTGGGCCTTAACCTGCTCTGTAATTGTCATACGACGCGTTAAATTAGTGTGGTGTTGCCTAACTGCAACCCCCGCAATATAGTTTGCTACTCGCACTGCCTGGTCCCCAGAGTATCGCTTCATGTTAAACACCTTGCAGCTATACACTGTAATGCGGATGGCAGCAGGACGTACATGCTCAATGCCCTTCGCAGTTGTTCATTGGCATTTGCATGGCGAAGCACAGCCTACGTTGTGGTACGGCGTGTGTCAACTGTCCGCTGATGTTGTACGTCCAAATCACACACTGTACTGCACATTGGTCCTCATGTACTGAATGATACATCGTGGTACATGTGTGACCGTACCACGACTGCGCCAACAACGGCGAACCATACGGTCCAAATATTGTGCACTCAGCTACGTGTCGTCTCCCTATAAGAGCTGGATTGCAGTATGGTATGCCGTGGATGGCGATCAGCATGAGCCGTCTGTTGATGTAGTGGCGCGTGTTGTCAGACGTAGTCGTCTCTTCTCACACACCGTGATAGCATGGTGCACTGCGTTCCACATCTGCGACATGCGACAGAGGCCGGTTGACAGTCGTTCGCGCAATGGACATCGCATACGTACGGGGGCCACCTTCCACGTGTTCGCGAAGCGTGCACATGTTGTTGCGTGTATGTGGGCAGACATAGTGTGTCGTGACACCTGACACAGGCATGCAACAATCGTTGAATTTGCAAATGGCGATGGACGTCTACGTTTGCTGGTGACGTTACGCAAATGAACAACTGGTAAACGGTTGTGGTGCGGTTGTTCTCGCTAGAGGTGAATCAGTGATGGCGACGATCGGTTGAGCTACCAACCGGTTGTTTCAGCGATACCCACCATGCCCACGAACGTGAATGGCATGTGGGTGTGAAGCGATACGCGGCGGTGGCTGGGTGGGACCGTCCCCGGCCGGTGAGGGGGGGCCTCCCGGCGTGCTGGCCGCGCGGTGCGTGGGCGCACGCGCTACAGCCGGCTGGTGGGGGCGGCCAGTGGCAGGCGCGCCGGCCGACGGAGGCGGCAGGCGGCGCAGCTGCGCGCCGGCGCACCCTGCACGCGGCGCCGTGCGGCCAAAGTAGGTCCTCGCGGGCCCGGTGCGAAGCGCGGTGGACATCTGCAGTGTGCTGGTCCGATTGAGGACTGTGTGCGCTGAGGATGCGCCGCCGCCCGGCGCTCGGCGCCGCGACGCCGTCTGCTGCTCGGTCGCCTCTGCGGTTCTCGCAGGTGGTTTGTATCGCAGCTGTGCGGACGTGTTGGCGCGTGCGCTGTGCTGGGAGAGTTCGCTTCGGCACCCAAGTGGGGCTTTTGTCCTTCTGTGGCGCTGGCGTTGGAGCTGCCGGCCACCGTAGGTGGCGCGTGTTGTCTCCCGCCGGCAATGCCACGACAGCACGCTCCCGGGCCTCTGTCGGCAGCGGCAAGCTCAGTTGGGAGCACGGGTGGTCGCACCTAAAGCGTCTACTCGCCAAACTCCGGGCGATTGCGCCTCTCTCGAACCCGACCAAGTACTTAGGACGGCGCTGCGCGCCGCCGGGACCTGAGAGGGTTTCGAGGTGTATTGTGCAGGGGAGCTCAGCCTCCTCCTGTTTGCAGAATAATTGAGCGGACGCTTGCGTGTTCGCGCGGGCCCCCGGGACACACTCCCGGGCGGCCGGCTGCTCAGCTCTAGTTGACGCAGCTCCCTGGTTGATCCTGCCAGTAGTCATATGCTTGTCTCAAAGATTAAGCCATGCATGTCTCAGTACAAGCCGCATTAAGGTGAAACCGCGAATGGCTCATTAAATCAGTTATGGTTCCTTAGATCGTACCCACGTTACTTGGATAACTGTGGTAATTCTAGAGCTAATACATGCAAACAGAGTCCCGACCAGAGATGGAAGGGACGCTTTTATTAGATCAAAACCAATCGGTCGGCTCGTCCGGTCCGTTTGCCTTGGTGACTCTGAATAACTTTGGGCTGATCGCACGGTCCTCGTACCGGCGACGCATCTTTCAAATGTCTGCCTTATCAACTGTCGATGGTAGGTTCTGCGCCTACCATGGTTGTAACGGGTAACGGGGAATCAGGGTTCGATTCCGGAGAGGGAGCCTGAGAAACGGCTACCACATCCAAGGAAGGCAGCAGGCGCGCAAATTACCCACTCCCGGCACGGGGAGGTAGTGACGAAAAATAACGATACGGGACTCATCCGAGGCCCCGTAATCGGAATGAGTACACTTTAAATCCTTTAACGAGTATCTATTGGAGGGCAAGTCTGGTGCCAGCAGCCGCGGTAATTCCAGCTCCAATAGCGTATATTAAAGTTGTTGCGGTTAAAAAGCTCGTAGTTGG
>NW_025726416.1:47500-52500 GCF_021461395.2 Schistocerca americana
GTCAATGACAGTCCAAGCCCCCCTGCGTGGGAAGAGTCTTCCTAGGCCATGACCCACCGGAAGGGCGCAGCGTCCCCCACCCCAGACATGTGACGTCACACTATCGGTATTGACGACTAGACTGATTCCTTATAATCATTTGCCATACACCGGTGGAAGCTGCCGAGACGAGTAACTACATAGCGGGCTCGCCGTGTCACTAATGTACAGAGATACAATAGTTTCGACTGGAACCGGATTAAACGTATACACGGCGCTGATTAGTAATAGATAGAGCCATCAGAATACAGATAATGTATACAACTGTCCGTATACATGCTGAAAGACTCTGCTCACAATCACACGTCAGCCAGACACTCTTATCACGCACTACTCTCTGCCTGTAACAGGCACACAGACAATATCTAAGCACCAGCATGGAACAACACCCAGTGCATCCTCTCTGCCACATTAGACAATCCACACTATCATAACCAGACCGGGAGGTCCACTCGGAAAACAGAATATCCCACCCTTCCGACAACCACCATTGCTCAGCTAAGCCACCAACACCCACACATGTCCTACACAGGGGTGCACCCAACATCACAATACTGCCTCCTGTCACACCACACAAACAATGGCACGAATGAAAGACACAGGTCTGCCACAAGCATGGAATCAGAGCGCCGCCTGTTATGAGCCAAAGGTGCACCCTGACGTGGCAAATCAGATGATGCCGCAGTCATTTACTTACGATAATCACAATCAACAAACCAGCCCCCCCCCCCCCCCCGAAAACACCTTTCCTTACAACAATGTGTGCCTTAACCTAACCCGTATTGTGCCTTAACCTAACCCGTATTGTGCCTTAACCTAACCCGTATTGTGCCTTAACCTAACCCATATTGCGCCTTAACCTAACCCATATTGCGCCTTAACCTAACCCATATTGCGCCTTAACCTAACCCATATTGCGCCTTAACCTAACCCATATTGTGCCTTAACCTAACCTATATTGTACCTTAACCTAACCCATATTGTACCTTAACCTAACCCATATTGTACCTTAACCTAACCTATATTGTACCTTAACCTAACCTATATTGTACCTTAACCTAACCTATATTGGGCCTTAACCTAACCTATATTGGGCCTTAACCTAACCTATATTGGGCCTTAACCTAACCTATATTGGGCCTTAACCTAACCTATATTGGGCCTTAACGTAACCCACGTTGCGCCTTAACCTAACCTATATTGTACCTTAACCTAACCCATATTGTACCTTAACCTAACCTATATTGGGCCTTAACCTAACCTATATTGGGCCTTAACCTAACCTATATTGGGCCTTAACCTAACCTATATTGGGCCTTAACGTAACCCACGTTGCGCCTTAACGTAACCCACGTTGCGCCTTAACGTAACCCACGTTGCGCCTTAACGTAACCCACGTTGCGCCTTAACGTAACCCACGTTGCGCCTTAACGTAACCCACGTTGCGCCTTAACCTAACCCATATTGCGCCTTAACCTAACCCATATTGCGCCTTAACCTAACCCATATTGCGCCTTAACCTAACCCATATTGTACCTTAACCTAACCTATATTGTACCTTAACCTAACCTATATTGTACCTTAACCTAACCTATATTGGGCCTTAACCTAACCTATATTGGGCCTTAACCTAACCTATATTGGGCCTTAACCTAACCTATATTGGGCCTTAACCTAACCTATATTGGGCCTTAACGTAACCCACGTTGCGCCTTAACGTAACCCACGTTGCGCCTTAACGTAACCCACGTTGCGCCTTAACGTAACCCACGTTGCGCCTTAACGTAACCCACGTTGCGCCTTAACGTAACCCACGTTGCGCCTTAACCTAACCCATATTGCGCCTTAACCTAACCCATATTGCGCCTTAACCTAACCCATATTGCGCCTTAACCTAACCCATATTGTGCCTTAACCTAACCTATATTGTACCTTAACCTAACCCATATTGTACCTTAACCTAACCTATATTGTACCTTAACCTAACCTATATTGTACCTTAACCTAACCTATATTGTACCTTAACCTAACCCATATTGCGCCTTAACCTAACCCATATTGCGCCTTAACCTAACCCATATTGCGCCTTAACCTAACCCATATTGCGCCTTAACCTAACCCATATTGCGCCTTAACCTAACCCATATTGCGCCTTAACCTAACCCATATTGCGCCTTAACCTAACCCATATTGCGCCTTAACCTAACCCATATTGTACCTTAACCTAACCCATATTGTACCTTAACCTAACCTATATTGTACCTTAACCTAACCTATATTGTACCTTAACCTAACCTATATTGTACCTTAACCTAACCTATATTGGGCCTTAACCTAACCTATATTGGGCCTTAACCTAACCTATATTGGGCCTTAACCTAACCTATATTGGGCCTTAACCTAACCTATATTGGGCCTTAACGTAACCCACGTTGCGCCTTAACGTAACCCACGTTGCGCCTTAACGTAACCCACGTTGCGCCTTAACGTAACCCACGTTGCGCCTTAACGTAACCCACGTTGCGCCTTAACGTAACCCACGTTGCGCCTTAACGTAACCCACGTTGCGCCTTAACCCAACACACGTTGCGCCTTAACCCAACACACGTTGGGCCTTAACCCAACACACGTTGGGCCTTAACCCAACACACGTTGGGCCTTAACCCAACACACGTTGGGCCTTAACCCAACACACGTTGGGCCTTAACCCAACACACGTTGGGCCTTAACCCAACACACGTTGGGCCTTAACCCAACACACGTTGGGCCTTAACCCAACACACGTTGGGCCTTAACCCAACACACGTTGGGCCTTAACCCAACACACGTTGGGCCTTAACCCAACACACGTTGGGCCTTAACCCAACACACGTTGGGCCTTAACCCAACACACGTTGGGCCTTAACCCAACACACGTTGGGCCTTAACCCAACACACGTTGGGCCTTAACCCAACACACGTTGGGCCTTAACCCAACACACGTTGGGCCTTAACCCAACACACGTTGGGCCTTAACCTGCTCTGTAATTGTCATACGACGCGTTAAATTAGTGTGGTGTTGCCTAACTGCAACCCCCGCAATATAGTTTGCTACTCGCACTGCCTGGTCCCCAGAGTATCGCTTCATGTTAAACACCTTGCAGCTATACACTGTAATGCGGATGGCAGCAGGACGTACATGCTCAATGCCCTTCGCAGTTGTTCATTGGCATTTGCATGGCGAAGCACAGCCTACGTTGTGGTACGGCGTGTGTCAACTGTCCGCTGATGTTGTACGTCCAAATCACACACTGTACTGCACATTGGTCCTCATGTACTGAATGATACATCGTGGTACATGTGTGACCGTACCACGACTGCGCCAACAACGGCGAACCATACGGTCCAAATATTGTGCACTCAGCTACGTGTCGTCTCCCTATAAGAGCTGGATTGCAGTATGGTATGCCGTGGATGGCGATCAGCATGAGCCGTCTGTTGATGTAGTGGCGCGTGTTGTCAGACGTAGTCGTCTCTTCTCACACACCGTGATAGCATGGTGCACTGCGTTCCACATCTGCGACATGCGACAGAGGCCGGTTGACAGTCGTTCGCGCAATGGACATCGCATACGTACGGGGGCCACCTTCCACGTGTTCGCGAAGCGTGCACATGTTGTTGCGTGTATGTGGGCAGACATAGTGTGTCGTGACACCTGACACAGGCATGCAACAATCGTTGAATTTGCAAATGGCGATGGACGTCTACGTTTGCTGGTGACGTTACGCAAATGAACAACTGGTAAACGGTTGTGGTGCGGTTGTTCTCGCTAGAGGTGAATCAGTGATGGCGACGATCGGTTGAGCTACCAACCGGTTGTTTCAGCGATACCCACCATGCCCACGAACGTGAATGGCATGTGGGTGTGAAGCGATACGCGGCGGTGGCTGGGTGGGACCGTCCCCGGCCGGTGAGGGGGGGCCTCCCGGCGTGCTGGCCGCGCGGTGCGTGGGCGCACGCGCTACAGCCGGCTGGTGGGGGCGGCCAGTGGCAGGCGCGCCGGCCGACGGAGGCGGCAGGCGGCGCAGCTGCGCGCCGGCGCACCCTGCACGCGGCGCCGTGCGGCCAAAGTAGGTCCTCGCGGGCCCGGTGCGAAGCGCGGTGGACATCTGCAGTGTGCTGGTCCGATTGAGGACTGTGTGCGCTGAGGATGCGCCGCCGCCCGGCGCTCGGCGCCGCGACGCCGTCTGCTGCTCGGTCGCCTCTGCGGTTCTCGCAGGTGGTTTGTATCGCAGCTGTGCGGACGTGTTGGCGCGTGCGCTGTGCTGGGAGAGTTCGCTTCGGCACCCAAGTGGGGCTTTTGTCCTTCTGTGGCGCTGGCGTTGGAGCTGCCGGCCACCGTAGGTGGCGCGTGTTGTCTCCCGCCGGCAATGCCACGACAGCACGCTCCCGGGCCTCTGTCGGCAGCGGCAAGCTCAGTTGGGAGCACGGGTGGTCGCACCTAAAGCGTCTACTCGCCAAACTCCGGGCGATTGCGCCTCTCTCGAACCCGACCAAGTACTTAGGACGGCGCTGCGCGCCGCCGGGACCTGAGAGGGTTTCGAGGTGTATTGTGCAGGGGAGCTCAGCCTCCTCCTGTTTGCAGAATAATTGAGCGGACGCTTGCGTGTTCGCGCGGGCCCCCGGGACACACTCCCGGGCGGCCGGCTGCTCAGCTCTAGTTGACGCAGCTCCCTGGTTGATCCTGCCAGTAGTCATATGCTTGTCTCAAAGATTAAGCCATGCATGTCTCAGTACAAGCCGCATTAAGGTGAAACCGCGAATGGCTCATTAAATCAGTTATGGTTCCTTAGATCGTACCCACGTTACTTGGATAACTGTGGTAATTCTAGAGCTAATACATGCAAACAGAGTCCCGACCAGAGATGGAAGGGACGCTTTTATTAGATCAAAACCAATCGGTCGGCTCGTCCGGTCCGTTT
>NW_025726416.1:60000-65000 GCF_021461395.2 Schistocerca americana
GCCGGCAAAACAGTATCGCCATCTATGAAAATACGGCGAAACCACATGCAATACCTCCATCTATGCGAATCTGACAACACTACGTCCGCCATGTCGAGCGCACCGCAAAACATACCGCCATCTGTAGGTCTCCCGCAACATGACCTCCTGCAACGACGATACCGTCATCTATGAGACGCCAAGCCGACTAAGACAGCCATGGGCCCACAGTGCCCTTCTTTCGACCCCACCCACAAAGCCTGCATCCTCTGTCGACAACAGCACCCCAACGCCAGCGCCTCTGCCGCACGAAGTCGTGGACCGGCAATCACTCCACCTGCACCTGTTCGTGCCCCACCCCAACCGCCCAACTCGCAGCTCCAGCGGATGAACGGCGGACTTTGCTCGCACTCGCAATGTGCAATCCACCCCTATAACGTGCGTTTCATGAAGAGTTATGTCCAATATGCGACATTCCCGCTGTCCCTATACATGAGCTGCGAGCTGTACCACGTACGAGCTACAGACGCGAGCGCGTTGCTCTCTGTACGAATGCAGATGCTCAGCGGCAGCTAGGAGGCGCTCCATCCATGTCGGTACCGGTGAGCGTTGCACTCGCAGTCGCAAAAACGTACGGCAAGTATATTACTCGGAAGAGTCAATGACAGTCCAAGCCCCCCTGCGTGGGAAGAGTCTTCCTAGGCCATGACCCACCGGAAGGGCGCAGCGTCCCCCACCCCAGACATGTGACGTCACACTATCGGTATTGACGACTAGACTGATTCCTTATAATCATTTGCCATACACCGGTGGAAGCTGCCGAGACGAGTAACTACATAGCGGGCTCGCCGTGTCACTAATGTACAGAGATACAATAGTTTCGACTGGAACCGGATTAAACGTATACACGGCGCTGATTAGTAATAGATAGAGCCATCAGAATACAGATAATGTATACAACTGTCCGTATACATGCTGAAAGACTCTGCTCACAATCACACGTCAGCCAGACACTCTTATCACGCACTACTCTCTGCCTGTAACAGGCACACAGACAATATCTAAGCACCAGCATGGAACAACACCCAGTGCATCCTCTCTGCCACATTAGACAATCCACACTATCATAACCAGACCGGGAGGTCCACTCGGAAAACAGAATATCCCACCCTTCCGACAACCACCATTGCTCAGCTAAGCCACCAACACCCACACATGTCCTACACAGGGGTGCACCCAACATCACAATACTGCCTCCTGTCACACCACACAAACAATGGCACGAATGAAAGACACAGGTCTGCCACAAGCATGGAATCAGAGCGCCGCCTGTTATGAGCCAAAGGTGCACCCTGACGTGGCAAATCAGATGATGCCGCAGTCATTTACTTACGATAATCACAATCAACAAACCAGCCCCCCCCCCCCCCCGAAAACACCTTTCCTTACAACAATGTGTGCCTTAACCTAACCCGTATTGTGCCTTAACCTAACCCGTATTGTGCCTTAACCTAACCCGTATTGTGCCTTAACCTAACCCATATTGCGCCTTAACCTAACCCATATTGCGCCTTAACCTAACCCATATTGCGCCTTAACCTAACCCATATTGCGCCTTAACCTAACCCATATTGTGCCTTAACCTAACCTATATTGTACCTTAACCTAACCCATATTGTACCTTAACCTAACCCATATTGTACCTTAACCTAACCTATATTGTACCTTAACCTAACCTATATTGTACCTTAACCTAACCTATATTGGGCCTTAACCTAACCTATATTGGGCCTTAACCTAACCTATATTGGGCCTTAACCTAACCTATATTGGGCCTTAACCTAACCTATATTGGGCCTTAACGTAACCCACGTTGCGCCTTAACCTAACCTATATTGTACCTTAACCTAACCCATATTGTACCTTAACCTAACCTATATTGGGCCTTAACCTAACCTATATTGGGCCTTAACCTAACCTATATTGGGCCTTAACCTAACCTATATTGGGCCTTAACGTAACCCACGTTGCGCCTTAACGTAACCCACGTTGCGCCTTAACGTAACCCACGTTGCGCCTTAACGTAACCCACGTTGCGCCTTAACGTAACCCACGTTGCGCCTTAACGTAACCCACGTTGCGCCTTAACCTAACCCATATTGCGCCTTAACCTAACCCATATTGCGCCTTAACCTAACCCATATTGCGCCTTAACCTAACCCATATTGTACCTTAACCTAACCTATATTGTACCTTAACCTAACCTATATTGTACCTTAACCTAACCTATATTGGGCCTTAACCTAACCTATATTGGGCCTTAACCTAACCTATATTGGGCCTTAACCTAACCTATATTGGGCCTTAACCTAACCTATATTGGGCCTTAACGTAACCCACGTTGCGCCTTAACGTAACCCACGTTGCGCCTTAACGTAACCCACGTTGCGCCTTAACGTAACCCACGTTGCGCCTTAACGTAACCCACGTTGCGCCTTAACGTAACCCACGTTGCGCCTTAACCTAACCCATATTGCGCCTTAACCTAACCCATATTGCGCCTTAACCTAACCCATATTGCGCCTTAACCTAACCCATATTGTGCCTTAACCTAACCTATATTGTACCTTAACCTAACCCATATTGTACCTTAACCTAACCTATATTGTACCTTAACCTAACCTATATTGTACCTTAACCTAACCTATATTGTACCTTAACCTAACCCATATTGCGCCTTAACCTAACCCATATTGCGCCTTAACCTAACCCATATTGCGCCTTAACCTAACCCATATTGCGCCTTAACCTAACCCATATTGCGCCTTAACCTAACCCATATTGCGCCTTAACCTAACCCATATTGCGCCTTAACCTAACCCATATTGCGCCTTAACCTAACCCATATTGCGCCTTAACCTAACCCATATTGTACCTTAACCTAACCCATATTGTACCTTAACCTAACCTATATTGTACCTTAACCTAACCTATATTGTACCTTAACCTAACCTATATTGTACCTTAACCTAACCTATATTGGGCCTTAACCTAACCTATATTGGGCCTTAACCTAACCTATATTGGGCCTTAACCTAACCTATATTGGGCCTTAACCTAACCTATATTGGGCCTTAACGTAACCCACGTTGCGCCTTAACGTAACCCACGTTGCGCCTTAACGTAACCCACGTTGCGCCTTAACGTAACCCACGTTGCGCCTTAACGTAACCCACGTTGCGCCTTAACGTAACCCACGTTGCGCCTTAACGTAACCCACGTTGCGCCTTAACCCAACACACGTTGCGCCTTAACCCAACACACGTTGGGCCTTAACCCAACACACGTTGGGCCTTAACCCAACACACGTTGGGCCTTAACCCAACACACGTTGGGCCTTAACCCAACACACGTTGGGCCTTAACCCAACACACGTTGGGCCTTAACCCAACACACGTTGGGCCTTAACCCAACACACGTTGGGCCTTAACCCAACACACGTTGGGCCTTAACCCAACACACGTTGGGCCTTAACCCAACACACGTTGGGCCTTAACCCAACACACGTTGGGCCTTAACCCAACACACGTTGGGCCTTAACCCAACACACGTTGGGCCTTAACCCAACACACGTTGGGCCTTAACCCAACACACGTTGGGCCTTAACCCAACACACGTTGGGCCTTAACCCAACACACGTTGGGCCTTAACCCAACACACGTTGGGCCTTAACCCAACACACGTTGGGCCTTAACCTGCTCTGTAATTGTCATACGACGCGTTAAATTAGTGTGGTGTTGCCTAACTGCAACCCCCGCAATATAGTTTGCTACTCGCACTGCCTGGTCCCCAGAGTATCGCTTCATGTTAAACACCTTGCAGCTATACACTGTAATGCGGATGGCAGCAGGACGTACATGCTCAATGCCCTTCGCAGTTGTTCATTGGCATTTGCATGGCGAAGCACAGCCTACGTTGTGGTACGGCGTGTGTCAACTGTCCGCTGATGTTGTACGTCCAAATCACACACTGTACTGCACATTGGTCCTCATGTACTGAATGATACATCGTGGTACATGTGTGACCGTACCACGACTGCGCCAACAACGGCGAACCATACGGTCCAAATATTGTGCACTCAGCTACGTGTCGTCTCCCTATAAGAGCTGGATTGCAGTATGGTATGCCGTGGATGGCGATCAGCATGAGCCGTCTGTTGATGTAGTGGCGCGTGTTGTCAGACGTAGTCGTCTCTTCTCACACACCGTGATAGCATGGTGCACTGCGTTCCACATCTGCGACATGCGACAGAGGCCGGTTGACAGTCGTTCGCGCAATGGACATCGCATACGTACGGGGGCCACCTTCCACGTGTTCGCGAAGCGTGCACATGTTGTTGCGTGTATGTGGGCAGACATAGTGTGTCGTGACACCTGACACAGGCATGCAACAATCGTTGAATTTGCAAATGGCGATGGACGTCTACGTTTGCTGGTGACGTTACGCAAATGAACAACTGGTAAACGGTTGTGGTGCGGTTGTTCTCGCTAGAGGTGAATCAGTGATGGCGACGATCGGTTGAGCTACCAACCGGTTGTTTCAGCGATACCCACCATGCCCACGAACGTGAATGGCATGTGGGTGTGAAGCGATACGCGGCGGTGGCTGGGTGGGACCGTCCCCGGCCGGTGAGGGGGGGCCTCCCGGCGTGCTGGCCGCGCGGTGCGTGGGCGCACGCGCTACAGCCGGCTGGTGGGGGCGGCCAGTGGCAGGCGCGCCGGCCGACGGAGGCGGCAGGCGGCGCAGCTGCGCGCCGGCGCACCCTGCACGCGGCGCCGTGCGGCCAAAGTAGGTCCTCGCGGGCCCGGTGCGAAGCGCGGTGGACATCTGCAGTGTGCTGGTCCGATTGAGGACTGTGTGCGCTGAGGATGCGCCGCCGCCCGGCGCTCGGCGCCGCGACGCCGTCTGCTGCTCGGTCGCCTCTGCGGTTCTCGCAGGTGGTTTGTATCGCAGCTGTGCGG
>NW_025726417.1:0-73697 GCF_021461395.2 Schistocerca americana
AGGCAGCATTAGACCCTTGGAGACAAGTCGGCTGGAGGACGATGTATTGAATCTCGACGCAATTTGAGTGTCCCATCGTCATTACAAGGCCCTAAACGTTACAATTAACTATCATTTTTGCGTCGGATTCGATAATCTAAACTCACAGGAGAACGACCATAAGGTGCCCGAGGCAGCAATAGACCCTTGGAGATAAGTCGGCTGGTGGCCGATGTATTGAATCTCGACGCAATTTGAGTGTTCCATCGGCATTAGGAGGCCCTGAACGTTACAATTAACTATCATTTTTGCGTCGGATTCGATAATCTAAACTCACAGGAGAACGACCATAAGGTGCCCGAGGCAGCAATAGACCCATGGAGACAAGTCGGCTGGAGGCCGATGTATTGAATCTCGACGCAATTTGAGTGTTCCATCGTCATTACAAGGCCCTGAACGTTACAATTAACTATCATTTTCGCGTCGGATTCGAAAATATAGACTCACAGGGAGAACGACCATAAGGTGCCCGAGGCAGCAATATACCCTTGGAGACAAGTCGGCTGGAGGCCGATGTATTGAATCTCGACGCAATTTGAGTGTTCCATCGGCATTAGGAGGCCCTGAACGTTACAATTAACTATCATTTTTGCGTCGGATTCGATAATCTAAACTCACAGGAGAACGACTATAAGGTGCCCGAGGCAGCAATAGACCCATGGAGACAAGTCGGCTGGAGTCCGATGTATTGAATATCGACGCAATTTCAGTGTTCCATCGTCATTCCAAGGTCCTGAACGTTACAATTAACTATCATTTTTGCGTCGGATTCGAAAATCTAGACTCACAGGAGAACGACCATAAGGTGCCCGAGGCAGCAATATACCCTTGGAGACAAGTCGGCTGGAGGCCGATGTATTGAATCTCGACGCAATTTGAGTGTTCCATCGTCATTACAAGCCCCTGAACGTTAAAATTAACTATCGTTTTTGCGTCGGATTCGAAAATCTAGACTCACAGGAGAACGACATAAGGTGCCCGAGGCAGCAACAGACCCTAGAGACAAGTCGGCTGGAGGCCGATGTATTGAATCTCGACGCAATTTGAGTGTTCCATCGTCATTACAAGGCCCTGAACGTTACAATAAACTATCATTTTTGCGTCGGATTCGAAAATCTAGACTCACAGGAGAACGATCATAATTTGCCCGAGGCAGCAATAGACCCTTGGAGGCAAGTCGGCTGGAGGCCGATGTATTGAATCTCGACACAATTTGAGTGTTCCATCGGCGTTAGGAGGCCCTGAACGTTATAATTAACTATCATTTTTGCGTCGGATTCGATAATCTAAACCCACAGGAGAACGACCATAAGGTGCCCGAGGCAGCATCACCCTTGGAGACAAGTCGGCGGGAGGCCGATGTATTGAATCTCGACGCAATTTGAGTGTTCCATCGTCATTACATGGCCCTCAACGTTACAATTAACTATCACTTTTGCGTCGGATTCGAAAATCTAGACTCACAGGAGAACGACCATAAGGTGCCCGAGGCAGCAATAGACCCTTGCAGACAAGTCGGTTGGAGGCCGATATATTGAATCTCGACGCAAATTGAGTGTTCCATCGGCATTAGGAGGCCCTGAACGTTACAATTAACTATCATTTTTGCGTCGGATTCGATAATCTAAACTCACAGGAGAACGACCATAAGGTGCCCGAGGCAGCAATAGACCCTTGAAGACAAGTCGGCTGGAGGACGATGTATTGAATCTCGACGCAATTTGAGAGTTCCAACGTCATTAGGCGGCCCTGAACGTTACAATTAACTATCATTTTTGCGTCGGATTCGAAAATCTAGACTTACAAGAGAACGAACCTAAAGTGCCCGAGGCAGCATTAGATCCTTCGAGACAAGTCGGCTGGAGGACGATGTATTGGATCGCGACGCAATTTGAGTGTTCCATCGTAATTAGGAGGCCCTGAATGTTACAATTAACTATCAGTTTTTCGTCGGATTCGACAATCTAGACTCACAGGAGAACGACCATAAGGTGCCCGAGGCAGCATCACCCTTGGAGACAAGTCGGCGGGAGGCCGATGTATTGAATCTCGACGCAATTGAGTGTTCCATCGTCATTACATGGCCCTCAACGTTACAATTAACTATCACTTTTGCGTCGGATTCGAAAATCTAGACTCACAGGAGAACGACCATAAGGTGCGCGAGGCAGCAATAGACCCTTGGAGACAAATCGGCTGGTGGCCGATGTATTGAATCTCGACGCAATTTGAGTGTTCCATCGGCATTAGGAGGCCCTGAACGTTGCAATTAACTATCATTTTTGCGTCGGATTCGATAATCTAAACTCACAGGAGAACGACCATAAGGTGCCCGAGGCAGCAATAGACCCATGGAGACAAGTCGGCTGGAGGCCGATGTATGAATCTCGACGTAATTTGAGTGTTCCATCGTCATTACAAGGCCCTGAACGTTACAATTAACTATCATTTTTGCGTCGGATTCGAAAATCTAGCCTCACAGGAGAATGACCATAAGGTGCCCGAGGCAGCAATATACCCTTGGAGACAAGTCGGCTGGGAGGCCGGTGTATTGAATCTCGACGCAATTTTAGTGTTCCATCGGCATTAGGAGGCCCTGAACGTTACAATTAACTATCATTTTTGCGTCGGGTTCGAAAATCTAGACTCACAGGAGAACGACCGTAAGGTGCCCGAGGCAGCAATAGACCGTTGGAGACAAGTCGGCTGGAGGCCGATGTATTGAATCTCGACGCAATTTGAGTGTTCCATCGTCATTACAAGGCCCTGAACGTTACAATTAACTATCATTTTTGCGTCGGATTCGAAAATCTAGACTCACAGGAGAACGACCATAAGGTGCGCGAGGCAGCAATATACCCTTGGAGACAAGTCGGCTGGAGGCCGATGTATTGGATCTGGACGCAATTTGACTGTTCCATCGGCATTAGGAGGCCCTGAACGTTACAATTAACTATCATTTTTGCGTCGGATTCGAAATCTAGACTTACAGGATAACGACCATAAGCTGCCCGAGGCAGCTACAGACCCTTGGAGACAAGTCGGCTGGAGGACGATGTATTGAATCTCGACGCAATTTGAGTGTTCCATCGTCATTACAAGGCCCTGAACGTTACAATTAACTATCATTTTTGCGTCGGATTCGAAAATCTAGACTCACAGGAGAACGACCATAAGGTGCCCGAGGCAGCAATAGACCCTTGGAGACAAGTCGGCTGGAGGACGATGTATTGGATCGCGACGCAATTTGAGTCTTCGATCGTCATTAGGAGGCGCTGAACGTTACAATTCACTATCATTTTTGCGTCGGATTCGAAAATCTAGACTCACAGGAGAAGGACCATGTGGTGCCCGAGGCAGCGATATCCCTTGGAGACAAGTCGGCTGGAGGCCGATGTATTGAATCTCGACGCAATTTGAGTGTTCCATCGTCATTACAAGGCCCTGAACGTTACAATTAACTATCATTTTTGCGTCGGATTCGAAAATCTAGACTCACAGGAGAACGACCATAAGGTGCCCGAGGCAGCAATAGACCCTTGGAGACAAGTCGGCTGGAGGCCGATGTATTGAATCTCGACGCAATTTGAGTGTTCCATCGGCATTAGGAGGCCCTGAACGTTACAATTAACTATCATTTTTGCGTCGGGTTCGAAAATCTATACTCACAGGAGAACGACCATAAGGTGCCCGAGGCAGCAATAGACCCTTGGAGACAAGTCGGCTGGAGGACGATGTATTGAATCTCGACGCAATTTGAGAGTTCCAACGTCATTAGGCGGCCCTGAACGTTACAATTAACTATCATTTTTGCGTCGGATTCGAAAATCCAGACTTACAGGAGAACGACCATAAAGTGCCCGAGGCAGCATTAGATCCTTGGAGACAAGTCGGCTGGAGGACGATGTATTGGATCGCGACGCAATTTCAGTGTTCCATCGTCATTAGGAGGCCCTAAATGTTACAATTAACTATCAGTTTTTCTTAGGATTCGAAAATCTAAACTCACAGGAGAACGACCATAAGGTGCCCGAGGCAGCAATAGACCGTTGGAGACAAGTCGGCTGGAGGCCGATGTATTGATCTCGACGCAATTTGAGTGTTGAATCGTCATTACAAGGCCCTGAACGTTATAATTAACTATCAGTTTTTGCGTCGGATTCGAAAATCTACTCACAGGAGAAGTTCATACGGTGCTCGAGACAGCCATATACCCCTTGGAGACAAATCGGCTGGAGGACGATGTATTGAATCTCGACGCAATTTGAGTCTTCTTTCGTCATTAGGAGTCGCTGAACGTTACAATTCACTATCATTTTTGCGTCGGATTCGAAAATCTATACTCACAGGAGAAGGATCATATTGTGCCCGAGACAGCAATATCCCCTTGGAGACAAGTCGGCTGGAGGACGATGTATTGAATCTCGACGCAATTTGAGTGTCCTATCGTCATTATGAGGCCCTAAACGTTACAATTAACTATCATTTTTGCGTCGGATTCGATTATCTAAACTCACAGGGGAACGACCATACGGTGCCCGAGGCAGCTATTGACCCTTGGAGACAAGTCGGTTGGAGGACGATGTATTGGATCGCGACGCAAAATGAGTGTCCCATCGTCATTAGAAGGCCCTGAACGTTACAATTAACTATCATTTATGCGTCGGATTCGAAAATCTACTCACAGGAGAAGTTCATACGGTGCTCGAGACAGCAATATCCCCTTGGAGACAAGTCCGCTGGAGGCCGATGTATTGAATCTCGACGCAATTTGAGAGTTCCATCGGCATTAGGAGGCCATGAACGTTACAATTGACTATCATTTTTGCGTCGGATTCGAAATCTAGACTTACAAGAGAACGACCATAAGGTGCCCGAGGCAGCATTAGACCCTTGGAGACAAGTCGGCTCGAGGGCGATGTATTGAATCTCGACGCAATTTGAGAGTTCTATCGTCATCAGGAGGCGCTGAACGTTACTGTTCACTATCATTTTTGCGTCGGATTCGAAATCTAGACTCACAGGAGAAGAATCATATGGTGCCCGAGGCAGCAACAGACCCTTGGAGACAAGTCGGATGGAGGCCGATGTATTGAATATCGACGCAATTTGAGTGTTCCATCGTCAATAGGAGGCCCTAAACGTTACAATTAACGATCATTTTTGCGTCGGATTCGATAATCTAAACTCACAGGAGAACGACCATAAGGTGCCCGAGGCAGCAACACCCTTGGAGACAAGTCGGCGGGAGGCCGATGTATTGAATCTCGACGCAATTTGAGTGTTCCATCGTCATTACATGGCCCTGAACGTTACAATTAACTATCATTATTGCGTCGGATTCGAACATCTAGACTCACAGGAGAACGACCATAAGGTGCCCGAGGCAGCATTAGACCCTTGGAGACAAGTCGGCTGGTGGCCGATGTATTGAATCTCGACGCAATTTGAGTGTTCCATCGGCATTAGGAGGCCCTGAACGTTACAATTAACTATCATTTTTGCGTCGGATTCGATAATCTAAACTCACAGGAGAACGACCATAAGGTGCCCGAGGCAGCAATAGACCCTTGGAGACAAGTCGGTTGGAGGACGATGTATTGAATCTCGACGCAATTTGAGAGTTCCACCGTCATTAGGCGGCCCTGACCCTTACAATTAACTATCATTTTTGCGTCGGATTCGAAAATCTAGACTCACAGGAGAACGACCATAAGGTGCCCGAGGCAGCAATAGACCCTTGGAGACAAGTCGGTTGGAGGACGATGTATTGAATCTCGACGCAATTTGAGAGTTCCATCGTCATTAGGCGGCCCTGACCCTTACAATTAACTATCATTTTTGCGTCGGATTCGAAAATCTAGACTTACAAGAGAACGACAATAAAGTGCCCTAGGCAGCACTAGACCCTTGGAGACAAGTCGGCTGGAGGCCGATGTATTGAATCTCGACGCAATTTGAGTGTTCCATCGTCATTACAAGGCCCTGAACGTTACAATTAACTATCATTTTTGCGTCGGATTCGAAAATCTAGACTCACAGGAGAACGACCATAAGGTGCCCGAGGCAGCAATAGACCCTTGGAGACAAGTCGGCTGTTGGCCGATGTATTGAATCTCGACGCAATTTGTGTGTTCCATCGGCATTAGGAGGCCCTGAACGTTACAATTAACTATCATTTTTGCGTCGGATTCGAAAATCTAGACTCACAGGAGAACGACCATAAGGTGCCCGAGGCAGCAATAGACCCTTGGAGACAAGTCGGCTTGAGGATGATGTATTGAATCTCGACGCAATTTGAGAGTTCCATCGTCATTAGCCGGCCCTGAACGTTACAATTAACTATCATTTTTGTGTCGGATTCGAAAATCTAGACTTACAAGAGAACGAAAATAAAGTGCCCGAGGCAGCATTAGACAATTGGAGGGAAGTCGGCTGGAGGACGATGTATTGGATCGCGACGCAATTTGAGTGTTCCATCGTCATTAGGAGGCCCTGAATGTTACAATTAACTATCAGTTTTTGTCGGATTCGAAAATCTAGACCCACAGCAGACGAACCATTTTGTGCCCGAGGCAGCAATATCCCCTTGGAGACAAATCGGCTGGAGGACGATGTATTGAATCCCGACGCAATTTGAGTCTTCTATCGTCATTAGGAGGCGCTGAACGTTACAATTCACTATCATTTTTGCGTCGGATTCGAAAATGTAGACTCACAGGAGAAGGATCATATTGTGCCCGAGACAGCAATATCCCCTTGGAGACAAGTCGGCTGGAGGACGATGTATTGAATCTCGACGCAATTTGAGTGTCCCATCGTCATTAGGAGGCCCTAAACGTTACAATTAACTATCATTTTTGCGTCGGATTCGATAATCTAAACTCACAGGGGAACGACCATACGGTGCCAGAGGCAGCAATAGACCGTTGGAGACAAGTCGGCTGGAGGCCGATGTATTGAATCTCGACACAATTTGAGTGTTCCATCGTCATTACAAGGCCCTGAACCTTACAATTAACTATCAGTTTCGCGTCGGATTCGAAAATCTACTCACAGGAGAAGTTCATACGGTGCTCGAGACAGCAATATACCCCTTGGAGACAAATCGGCTGGAGGACGATGTATTGAATCTCGACGCAATTTGAGTCTTAAATCGTCATTAGGAGGCGCTGAACGTTACAATTCACTATCATTTTTGCGTCGGATTTGAAAATCTAGACTCACAGGAGAAGGATCATATTGTGCCCGAGACAGCAATATCCCCTTGGAGAGAAGTCGGCTGGAGGACGATGTATTGAATCTCGACGCAATTTGAGGGTTCCATCGGCATTAGGAGGCCCTGAACGTTACAATTAACTATCATTTATGCGTCGGATTCGAAAATCTACTCACAGGAGAAGTTCATACGGTGCTCGAGACAGCAATATCCCCTTGGAGGCAAGTCCGCTGGAGGCCGATGTATTTAATCTCGACGCAATTTGTGAGTTCCATCGGCATTAGGAGGCCATGAACGTTACAATTAACAATCATTTTTGCGTCGGATTCGAAAATCTAGACTTACAAGAGAACGACCATAAGGTGCCCGAGACAGCAACAGACCTTTGGAGACAAGTCGGCGGGAGGCCGATGTATTGAATCTCGACGCAATTTGAGTGTTCCATCGTCATTACAAAGCCCTGAACGTTGCAATTAACTATCATTTTTGCGTCGGATTCGAAAATCTAGACTCACAGGAGAACGACCATAAGGTGCCCGAGACAGCAATAGACCCTTGGAGGCAAGTCGGCTGGAGGCCGATGTATTGAATCTCGACGCAATTTGAGGGTTCCATCGGCATTAGGAGGCCCTGAACGTTACAATTTACTATCATTTTTGCGTCGGATTCGATAATCTAAACTCACAGGAGTACGGCCATAAGGTGTCCGAGGCAGCAATAGACCCGTGGAGACAAGTCGGCTGGAGGCCGATGTATTGAATTTCGACGCAATTTGAGTGTTCCATCGTCATTACAAGGCCCTGAACGTTACAATTAGCTATCATTTTTGCGTCGGATTCGAAAATCTGGACTCACAGGAGAACGACCATAAGGTGCCCGAGGCAGCAATAGACCCGTGGAGACAAGTCGGCTGCAGGCCGATGTATTGAATCTCGACGCATTAGGAGGCCCTGAACGTTAAAATTAACTATCATTTTTGCGTCGGATTCGATAATCTAAACTCACAGGAGAACGACCATAAGCTGCCCGAGGCAGCAACATACCCTCGGAGACAAGTCGGCTGGAGGACGATGTATTGAATCTCGACGCAATTTGAGTGTTCCATCGTCATTACAAGGCCCTGAACGTTACAATTAACTATCATTTTTGCGTCGGATTCGAAAATCTAGACTCACAGGAGAACGACCATAAGGTGCCCGAGGCAGCAATAGACCCTTGGAGAAATCGGCTGGAGGCCGATGTATTGAATCTCGACGCAATTTGAGTGTTCCATCGGCATTAGGAGTCCCTGAACGTTACAATTAACTATCATTTTTGCGTCTGATTCGAAAATCTAGACTCGCAGGAGAACGACCATAAGGTGCCCGAGGCAGCAATAGACCGTTGGAGACAAGTCGGCTGGAGGCCGATGTATTGAATCTCGACGCAATTTGAGTGTTCCATCGTCATTACAAGGCCCTGAACCTTACAATTAACTATCAGTTTCGCGTCGGATTCGAAAATCTACTCACAGGAGAAGTTCATACGGTGCTCGAGACAGCAATATACCCCTTGGAGACAAATCGGCTGGAGGACGATGTATTGAATCTCGACGCAATTTGAGTCTTAAATCGTCATTAGGAGGCGCTGAACGTTACAATTCACTATCATTTTTGCGTCGGATTCGAAAATCTAGACTCACAGGAGAAGGATCATATTGTGCCCGAGACAGCAATATCCCCTTGGAGACAAGTCGGCTGGAGGACGATGTATTGAATCTCGACGCAATTTGAGTGTCCCATCGTCATTAGGAGGCCCTAAACGATACAATTAACTATCATTTTTGCGTCGGATTCGATAATCTAAACTCACAGGGGAACGACCATACGGTGACCGAGGCAGCTATTGACCCTTGGAGACAAGTCGGTTGGAGGACGATATATTGGATCGCGACGCAAAATGAGTGTCCCATCGTCATTAGAAGTCCCTGAACGTTACAATTAACTATCATTTATGCGTCGGATTCGAAAATCTACTCACAGGAGAAGTTCATACGGTGCTCGAGACAGCAATATCCCCTTGGAGGCAAGTCCGCTGGAGGCCGATGTTTTTAATCTCGACGCAATTTGTGAGTTCCATCGGCATTAGGAGGCCATGAACGTTACAATTAACTATCATTTTTGCGTCGGATTTGAAAATCTAGACTTACAAGAGAACGACCATAAGGTGCCCGAGGCAGCACTAGACCCTTGGAGACAAGTCGGCTGGAGGACGATGTATTGAATCTCGACGCAATTTGAGTGTCCCATCGTCATTACAAGGCCCTAAACGTTACAATTAACTATCATTTTTGCGTCGGATTCGATAATCTAAACTCACAGGAGAACGACCACAAGGTGCCCGAGGCAGCAACAGACCTTTGGAGACATGTCGGCGGGAGGCCGATGTATTGAATCTCGACGCAATTTGAGTGTTCCATCGTCATTACAAAGCCCTGAACGTTGCAATTAACTGTCATTTTTGCGTCGGATTCGAAAATCTAGACTCACAGGAGAACGACCATAAGGTGCCCGAGACAGCAATAGACCCTTGGAGGCAAGTCGGCTGGAGGCCGATGTATTGAATCTCGACGCAATTTGAGTGTTCCATCGGCATTAGGAGGCCCTGAACGTTACAATTTACTATCATTTTTGCGTCGGATTCGATAATCTAAACTCACAGGAGTACGGCCATAAGGTGTCCGAGGCAGCAATAGACCCGTGGAGACAAGTCGGCTGGAGGCCGATGTATTGAATTTCGACGCAATTTGAGTGTTCCATCGTCATTACAAGGCCCTGAACGTTACAATTAGCTATCATTTTTGCGTCGGATTCGAAAATCTGGACTCACAGGAGAACGACCATAAGGTGCCCGAGGCAGCAATAGACCCGTGGAGACAAGTCGGCTGCAGGCCGATGTATTGAATCTCGACGCATTAGGAGGCCCTGAACGTTACAATTAACTATCATTTTTGCGTCGGATTCGATAATCTAAACTCACAGGAGAACGACCATAAGCTGCCCGAGGCAGCAACATACCCTCGGAGACAAGTCGGCTGGAGGACGATGTATTGAATCTCGACGCAATTTGAGTGTTCCATCGTCATTACAAGGCCCTGAACGTTACAATTAACTATCATTTTTGCGTCGGATTCGAAAATCTAGACTCACAGGAGAACGACCATAAGGTGCCCGAGGCAGCAATAGACCCTTGGAGAAGTCGGCTGGAGGCCGATGTATTGAATCTCGACGCAATTTGAGTGTTCCATCGGCATTAGGAGGCCCTGAACGTTACAATTAACTAACATTTTTGCGTCTGATTCGAAAATCTAGACTCGCAGGAGAACGACCATAAGGTGCCCGAGGCAGCAATAGACCGTTGGAGACAAGTCGGCTGGAGGACGATGTATTGGATCGCGACGCAATTTGAGTGTTCCATCGTCATTACAAGGCCCTGAACCTTACAGTTAACTATCAGTTTCGCGTCGGATTCAAAAATCTACTCACAGGAGAAGTTCATACGGTGCTCGAGACAGCAATATACCCCTTGGAGACAAATCGGCTGGAGGCCGATGTATTGAATCTCGACGCAATTTGAGTCTTCTATCGTCATTAGGAGGCGCTGAACGTTACAATTCACTATCATTTTTGCGTCGGATTTGAAAATCTAGACTCACAGGAGAAGTTCATACGGTGCTCGAGACAGCAATATACCCCTTGGAGACAAATCGGCTGGAGGACGATGTATTGAATCTCGACGCAATTTGAGTGTCCCATCGTCATTAGGAGGCCCTAAACGTTACAATTAACTATCATTTTTTCGTCGGATTCGATAATCTAAACTCACAGGGGAACGACCATACGGTGACCGAGGCAGCTATTGACCCTTGGAGACAAGTCGGTATGGAGGACGATGTATTGGATCGCGACGCAATTTGAGAGTTCCATCGGCATTAGGAGGCCATGAACGTTACAATTAACTATCATTTTGCGTCGGATTCGAAAATCTAGCCCTACATGAGAACGACCATAAGGTGCCCGAGGCAGCATTAGACCCTTGGAGACAAGTCGGCTGGAGGACGATGTATTGAATCTCGACGCAATTTGAGTGTCCCATCGTCATTACAAGGCCCTAAACGTTACAATTAACTATCATTTTTGCGTCGGATTCGATAATCTAAACTCACAGGAGAACGACCACAAGGTGCCCGAGGCAGCAACAGACCCTTGGAGACGAGTCGGCGGGAGGCCGATGTATTGAATCTCGACGCAATTTGAGTGTTCCATCGTCATTACAAAACCCTGAACGTTACAATTAACTATCATTTTTGCGTCGGATTCGAAAATCTAGACTCACAGGAGAACGACCATAAGGTACCCGAGGCAGCAATAGACCCTTGGAGACACGTCGGCGGGAGGCCGATGTATTGAATCTCGACGCAATTTGAGTGTTCCATCGTCATTACAAGGCCCTGAACGTTACAATTAAGCTATAATTTTTGCGTCGGATTCAAAAATCTAGACTCACAGGAGAACGACCATAAGGTGCCCGAGGCAGCAATAGACCCTTGGAGACAAGTAGGCTGGAGGACGATGTATTGAATCTCGACGCAATTTGAGAGTTCCATCGTCATTAGGAGGCCCTGAATGTTACAATTAACTATCAGTTTTTCGTCGGATTCGAAAATCTAGTCTCACAGCAGACGAACCATTTGGTGCCGAGGCAGCAATATCCCCTTGGAGACAAATCGGCTGGAGGACGATGTATTGAATCTCGACGCAATTTGAGTCTTTTATCGTCATTAGGAGGCGCTGAACGTTACAATTCACTATCATTTTTGCGTCGGATTCGAAAATCTAGACTCACAGGAGAAGGATCATATTGTGCCCGAGACAGCAATATCCCCTTGGAGACAAGTGGGCTGGAGGACGATGTATTGAATCTCGACGCAATTTGAGTGTCCCATCGTCATTAGGAGGCCCTGAATCTTACAATTAACTATCATTTATGCGTCGGATTCGAAAATCTACTCACAGGAGAAGTTCATACGGTGCTCGAGACAGCAATATCCACTTGGAGACAAGTCCGCTGGAGGCCGATGTATTGAATCTCGACGCAATTTGAGAGTTCCATCGGCATTAGGAGGACATGAACGTTACAATTAACTATCATTTTTGCGTCGGATTCGAAAATCTAGACTTACAAGAGAACGACCATAAGGTGCCCTAGGCAGCATTAGACCCTTGGAGACAAGTCGGCTGTAGGACGATGTATTGAATCTCGACGCAATTTGAGTATCCCATAGTCATTACAAGGCCCTAAACGTTACAATTAACTATCATTTTTGCGTCGGATTCGATAATCTAAACTCACAGGAGAACGACTACAAGGTGCCCGAGGCAGCAACAAACCCTTGGAGACAAGTCGGCGGAAGGCCGATGTATTGAATCTCGACGCAATTTGAGTGTTCCATCGTCATTACAAGGCCCTGAACGTTACAATTAACTATCATTTTTGCGTCGGATTCGAAAATCTAGACTCACAGGAGAACGACCATAAGGTGCCCTTGGCAGCAATAGAGCCTTGGAGACAAGTCGGCTGGAGGCCGATGTATTGAATCTCGACGCAATTTGAGTGTTCCATCGGCATTAGGAGGCCCTGAACGTTACAATTAACTATCATTTTTGCGTCGGATTCGATAATCTAAACTCACAGGAGAACGACTATAAGGTGCCCGAGGCAGCAATAGACCCGTGGAGACAAGTCGGCTGGAGGCCGATGTGTTGAATCTCGACGCAATTTGAGTGTTCCATCGTCATTACAAGGCCCTGAACGTTACAATTAATTATCATTTTTGCGTCGGATTCAAAAATCTAAACTCACAGGAGAACGACCATAAGGTGCCCGAGGCAGCAATAGACCGTTGGAGACAAGTCGGCTGGAGGCCGATGTATTGAATCTCGACGCAATTTGAGTGTTCCATTGTCATTACAAGGCCCTGAACGTTACAATTAACTATCATTTTTGCGTCGGATTCGAAAATCTAGACTCGCATGAGAACGACCATAAGGTGCCCGAGGCAGCAATAGACCCTTGGAGACAAGTCGGCTGGAGGACGATGTATTGGATCGCGACGCAATTTGAGTGTTCCATCGTCATTAGGAGGCCCTGGATGTTACAATTAACTATCAGTTTTTCGTCGGATTCGAAAATCTAGACTCACAGCAGACGAACCATTTGGTGCCCGAGGCAGCAATAGACCGTTGGAGACAAGTCGGCCGGAGGCCGATGTATTGAATCTCGACGCAATTTGAGTGTTCCATCGTCATTACAAGGCCCTGAACATTACAGTTAACTATCAGTTTCGCGTCGGATTCGAAAATCTACTCACAGGAGAAGTTCATACGGTGCTCGAGACAGCAATATACCCCTTGGAGACAAATCGGCTGGAGGCCGATGTATTGAATCTCGACGCAATTTGAGACTTCTATCGTCATTAGGAGGCGCAGAACGTAACAATGCACTATCATTATTGCGTCGGATTTGAAAATCTAGACTCACAGGAGAAGTTCATACGGTGCTCGAGACAGCAATATACCCCTTGGAGACAAATCGGCTGGAGGACGATGTATTGAATCTCGACGCAATTTGAGTGTCGCATCGTCATTAGGAGGCCCTAAACGTTACAATTAACTACCATTTTTGCGTCGGATTCGATAATCTAAACTCACAGGGGAACGACCATACGGTGACCGAGGCAGCTATTGACCCTTGGAGACAAGTCGGTTGGAGGACGATGTATTGGATCGCGACGCAATTTGAGAGTTCCATCGGCATTAGGTGGCCATGAACGTTACAATTAACTATCATTTTTGCGTCGGATTCGATAATCTAAACTCACAGGAGAACGACCACAAGGGGCCCGAGGCAGCAACAGACCCTTGGAGACAAGTCGGCGGGAGGCCGATGTATTGAATCTCGACGCAATTTGAGTGTTCCATCGTCATTACAAGGCCCTGAACGTTACAATTAACTATCATTTTTCCGTCGGATTCGAAAATCTAGACTCACAGGAGAACGACCATAAGGTGCCCGAGGCAGCAATAGACCCTTGGAGACAAGTCGGCTGGAGGACGATGTATTTAATCTCGACGCAATTTGAGAGTTCCATCGTCATTAGGAGGCCCTTAATGTTGCAATTAACTATCAGTTTTTCGTCGGATTCGAAAATCTAGTCTCACAGCAGACGAACCATTTGGTGCCCGAGGCAGCAATATCCCCTTGGAGAAAATTCGGCTGGAGGACGATGTATTGAATCTCGACGCAATTTGAGTCTTCTATCGTCATTAGGAGGCGCTGAACGTTACAATTCACTATCATTTTTGCGTCGGATTCGAAAATCTAAACTCACAGGGGAACGACCATACGGTGCCCGAGGCAGCTATTGACCCTCGGAGACAAGTCGGTTGGAGGACGATGTATTGGATCGCCACGCAAAATGAGTGTTCCATCGTCATTAGGAGGCCCTGAATGATACAATTAACTATCATTTATGCGTCGGATTCGAAAATCTACTCACAGGAGAAATTCATACGGTGCTCGAGACAGCAATATCCCCTTGGAGACAAGTCCGCTGGAGGCCGATGTATTGAATCTCGACGCAATTTGAGAGTTCCATCGGCATTAGGAGGCCATGAACGTTACAATTAACTATCATTTTTGCGTCGGATTCGAAAATCTAGACTTACAAGAGAACGACCATAAGGTGCCCGAGGCAGCATTAGACCCTTGGAGACAAGTCGGCTGGAGGACGATGTATTGAATCTCGACGCAATTTGAGTGTCCCATCGTCATTACAAGGCCCTAAACGTTACAGTTAACTATCATTTTTGCGTCGGATTCGATAATCTAAACTCACAGGAGAACGACCACAAGGTGCCCGAGGCAGCAACAGACCCTTGGAGACAAGTCGGCGGGAGGCCGATGTATTGAATCTCGACGCAATTTGAGTGTTCCATCGTCATTAAAAAGCCCTGAACGTTGCAATTAACTATCATTTTTGCGTCGGATTCGAAAATCTAGACTCACAGGAGAACGACCATAAGGTGCCCGAGGCAGCAGTAGACCCTTGGAGACAAGTCGGCTGGAGGCCGATGTATTGAATCTCGACGCAATTTTAGTGTTCCATCGGCATTAGGAGGCCCTGAACGTTACAATTAACTATCATTTTTGCGTCGGATTCGATAATCTAAACTCACAGGAGAACGACCATAAGGTGCCCGAGGCAGCAATAGACCCGTGGAGACAAGTCGGCTGGAGGCCGATGTATTGAATCTCGACGCAATTTGAGTGTTCCATCGTCATTACAAGGCCCTGAACGTTACAATTAGCTATCAATTTTGCGTCGGATTCGGAAATCTAGACTCACAGGAGAACGACCATAAGGTGCCCGAGGCAGCAATAGACCCTTGGAGACAAGTCGGCTGCAGGCCGATGTATTGAATCTCGACGCATTAGGAGGCCCTGAACGTTACAATTAACTATCATTTTTGCGTCGGATTCGATAATCTAAACTCACAGGAGAACGACCATAAGCTGCCCGAGGCAGCATCATACCCTTGGAGACAAGTTGGCTGGAGGACGATGTATTGAATCTCGACGCAATTTGAGTGTTCCATCGTCATTACAAGGCCCTGAACGTTACAATTAACTATCATTTTTGCGTCGGATTCGAAAATCTAGACTCACAGGAGAACGACCATAAGGTGCCCGAGGCAGCAATAGACCCTTGGAGACAAGTCGGCTGGAGGCCGATGTATTGAATCTCGACGCAATTTGAGTGTTCCATCGGCATTAGGAGGCCCTGAACGTTACAATTAACTATCATTTTTGCGTCGGATTCGAAAATCTAGACTCGCAGGAGAACGACCATAAGGTGCCCGAGGCAGCAATAGACCCTTGGAGACAAGTCGGCTGGAGGACGATGTATTGGATCGCGACGCAATTTGAGTGTTCCATCGCCATTACAAGGCCCTGAACCTTACAGTTAACTATCGGTTTCGCGTCGGATTCGAAAATCTACTCACAGGAGAAGTTCATACGGTGCTCGAGACAGCAATATACCCCTTGGAGACAAATCGGCTGGAGGCCGATGTATTGAATCTCGACGCAATTTGAGTCTTCTATCGTCATTAGGAGGCGCTGAACGTTACAATTCACTATCATTTTTGCGTCGGATTTGAAAATCTGGACTCACAGGAGAAGTTCATACGGTGCTCGAGACAGCAATATACCCCTTGGAGACCAATCGGCTGGAGGACGATGTATTGAATCTCGACGCAATTTGAGTGTCCCATCGTCATTAGGAGGCCCTAAACGTTACAATTAACTATCATTTTTGCGTCGGATTCGATAATCTAAACTCACAGGGGAGCGACCATACGGTGACCGAGGCAGCTATTGACCCTTGGAGACAAGTCGGTTGGAGGACGATGTATTGGATCGCGACGCAATTTGAGAGCTCTATCGGCATTAGGAGACCATGAACGTTACAATTAACTATCATTTTTGCGTCGGATTCGAAAATCTAGCCCTACAAGAGAACGACCATAAGGTGCCCGAGGCAGCATTTACCCTTGGAGACAAGTCGGCTGGAGGACGGTGTATTGAATCTCGACGCAATTTGAGTGTCCCATCGTCATTACAAGGCCCCAAAAGTTACAATTAACTATCATTTTTGCGTCGGATTCGATAATCTAAACTCACAGGGGAACGACCACAAGGTGCCCGAGGCAGCAACAGACCCTTGGAGACAAGTCGGCGGGAGGCCGATGTATTGAATCTCGACGCAATTTGAGTGTTCCATCGTCATTACAAAGCCCTGAACGTTACAATTAACTATCATTTTTGCGTCGGATTCGAAAATCTAGACTCACAGGAGAACGACCATAAGGTGCCCGAGGCAGCAATAGACCCTTGGAGACAAGTCGGCGGGAGGCCGATGTATTGAATTTCGACGCAATTTGAGTGTTCCATCGTCATTACAAGGCCCTGAACGTTACAATTAACTATCATTTTTGCGTCGGATTCGAAAATCTAGACTCACAGGAGAACGACCATAAGGTGCCCGAGGCAGCAATAGACCCTTGGAGACAAGTCGGCTGGAGGACGATGTATTGAATCTCGACGCAATTTGAGTGTCCCATCGTCATTAGGAGGCCCTAAACGTTACAATTAACTATTATTTTTGCGTCGGATTCCATAATCTAAACTCACAGGGGAACGACCATACGGTGACCGAGGCAGACAAGTCGGTTGGAGGACGATGTATTGGATCGCGACGCAATTTGAGAGTTCCATCGGCATCAGGAGGCCATGAACGTTACAATTAACTATCAGATTTTCGTCGGATTCGAAAATCTAAACTCACAGGAGAACGACCATAAGGTGCCCGAGGCAGCAATAGACCGTTGGAGACAAGTCGGCTGGAGGCCGATGTATTCAATCTCGACGCAATTTGAGTGTTCCATCGTCATTACAAGGCCCTGAACCTTACAGTTAACTATCAGTTTCGCGTCGGGTTCGAAAATCTACTCACAGGAGAAGTTCATACGGTGCTCGAGACAGCAATATACCCCTTGGAGACAAATCGGCTGGAGGCCGAAGTATTGAATCTCGACGCAATTTGAGTCTTCTATCGTCATTAGGAGGCGCAGAACGTTACAATTCACTATCATTTTTGCGTCGGATTTGAAAATCTAGACTCACAGGAGAAGTTCATATGGTGCTCGAGACAGCAATATACCCCCTGGAGACAAATCGGCTGGAGGACGATGTATTGAATCTCGACGCAATTTGAGTGTCCCATCGTCATTAGGAGGCCCTAAACGTTACAATTACCTACCATTTTTGCGTCGGATTCGATAATCTAAACTCACAGGGGAACGACCATACGGTGACCGAGGCAGCTATTGACCCTTGGAGACAAGTCGGTTGGAGGACGATGTATTGGATCGCGACGCAATTTGAGAGTTCCATAGGCATTAGGAGGCCATGAACGTTACAATTAACTATCATTTTTGCGTCGGATTCGAAAATCTAGACCTACAAGAGAACGACCATAAGGTGCCCGAGGCAGCATTAGACCCTTGGAGACAAATCGGCTGGGGGACGATGTATTGAATCTCGACGCAATTTGAGTATCCCATCGTCATTACAAGGCCCTAAACGTTACAATTAACTATCATTTTTGCGTCGGATTCGATAATCTAAACTCACAGGAGAACGACCACAAGGGGCCCGAGGCAGCAACAGACCCTTGGAGACAAGTCGGCGGGAGGTCGATGTATTGAATCTCGACGCAATTTGAGTGTTCCATCGTCATTACAAGGCCCTGAACGTTACAATTAACTATAATTTTTGCGTCGGATTCGAAAATCTAGACTCACAGGAGAACGACCATAAGGTGCCCGAGGCAGCAATAGACCCTTGGAGACAAGTCGGCTGGAGGACGATGTATTTAATCTCGATGCAATTTGAGAGTTCCATCGTCATTAGGAGGCCCTGAATGTTACAATTAACTATCAGTTTTTCGTCGGATTCGAAAATCTAGTCTCACAGCAGACGAAACATTTGGTGCCCGAGGCAGCAATATCCCCTTGGAGACAAATCGGCTGGAGGACGATGTATTGAATCTCGACGCAATTTGAGTCTTCTATCGTCATTAGGAGGCGCTGAACGTTACAATTCACTATCATTTTTGCGTCGGATTCGAAAATCTAGACTCACAGGAGAAGGATCATATTGTGCCCGAGACAGCAATATCCCCTTGGAGACAAGTCGGCTGGAAGACGATGTATTGAATCTCGACGCAATTTGAGTGTCCCATCGTCATTACAAAGCCCTGAACGTTACAATTAACTATCATTTTTGCGTCGGATTCGAAAATCTAGACTCACAGGAGAACGACCATAAGGTGCCCGAGGCAGCAATAGACCCTTGGAGACAAGTCGGCGGGAGGCCGATGTATTGAATTTCGACGCAATTTGAGTGTTCCATCGTCATTACAAGGCCCTGAACGTTACAATTAACTATCATTTTTGCGTCGGATTCGAAAATCTAGACTCACAGGAGAACGACCATAAGGTGCCCGAGGCAGCAATAGACCCTTGGAGACAAGTCGGCTGGAGGACGATGTATTGAATCTCGACGCAATTTGAGTGTCCCATCGTCATTAGGAGGCCCTAAACGTTACAATTAACTATTATTTTTGCGTCGGATTCCATAATCTAAACTCACAGGGGAACGACCATACGGTGACCGAGGCAGACAAGTCGGTTGGAGGACGATGTATTGGATCGCGACGCAATTTGAGAGTTCCATCGGCATCAGGAGGCCATGAACGTTACAATTAACTATCAGATTTTCGTCGGATTCGAAAATCTAAACTCACAGGAGAACGACCATAAGGTGCCCGAGGCAGCAATAGACCGTTGGAGACAAGTCGGCTGGAGGCCGATGTATTCAATCTCGACGCAATTTGAGTGTTCCATCGTCATTACAAGGCCCTGAACCTTACAGTTAACTATCAGTTTCGCGTCGGGTTCGAAAATCTACTCACAGGAGAAGTTCATACGGTGCTCGAGACAGCAATATACCCCTTGGAGACAAATCGGCTGGAGGCCGAAGTATTGAATCTCGACGCAATTTGAGTCTTCTATCGTCATTAGGAGGCGCAGAACGTTACAATTCACTATCATTTTTGCGTCGGATTTGAAAATCTAGACTCACAGGAGAAGTTCATACGGTGCTCGAGACAGCAATATACCCCCTGGAGACAAATCGGCTGGAGGACGATGTATTGAATCTCAACGCAATTTGAGTGTCCCATCGTCATTAGGAGGCCCTAAACGTTACAATTACCTACCATTTTTGCGTCGGATTCGATAATCTAAACTCACAGGGGAACGACCATACGGTGACCGAGGCAGCTATTGACCCTTGGAGACAAGTCGGTTGGAGGACGATGTATTGGATCGCGACGCAATTTGAGAGTTCCATCGGCATTAGGAGGCCATGAACGTTACAATTAACTATCATTTTTGCGTCGGATTCGAAAATCTAGACCTACAAGAGAACGACCATAAGGTGCCCGAGGCAGCATTAGACCCTTGGAGACAAATCGGCTGGAGGACGATGTATTGAATCTCGACGCAATTTGAGTATCCCATCGTCATTACAAGGCCCTAAACGTTACAATTAACTATCATTTTTGCGTCGGATTCGATAATCTAAACTCACAGGAGAACGACCACAAGGGGCCCGAGGCAGCAACAGACCCTTGGAGACAAGTCGGCGGGAGGTCGATGTATTGAATCTCGACGCAATTTGAGTGTTCCATCGTCATTACAAGGCCCTGAACGTTACAATTAACTATAATTTTTGCGTCGGATTCGAAAATCTAGACTCACAGGAGAACGACCATAAGGTGCCCGAGGCAGCAATAGACCCTTGGAGACAAGTCGGCTGGAGGACGATGTATTTAATCTCGATGCAATTTGAGAGTTCCATCGTCATTAGGAGGCCCTGAATGTTACAATTAACTATCATTTTTGCGTCGGATTCGATAATCTAAACTCAGAGAAGAACGACTACAAGGTGCCCGAGGCAGCAACAGACCCTTGGAGACAAGTCGGCGGGAGGCCGATGTATTGAATCTCGACGCAATTTGAGTGTTCCATCGTCATTACAAGGCCCTGAACGTTACAATTAACTATCATTTTTGCGTCGGATTCGAAAATCCAGACTCACAGGAGAACGACCATAGGGTGCCCGAGGCAGGAATAGAACCTTGGAGACAAGTCGGCTGGAGGACGATGTATTGAATCTCGACGCAATTTGAGTGTTCCATCGTCATTACAAGGCCCTGAACGTTACAATTAACTATCATTTTTGGGTCGGATTCTAAAATCTAGACTCACAGGAGAACGACCATAAGGTGCCCGAGGCAGCAATAGACCCTTGGAGACAAGTCGGCTGGAGGACGATGTATTGGATCGCGACGCAATTTGAGTCTTCTATCGTCATTAGGAGGCGCTGAACGTTACAATTCACTATCATTTTTGCGTCGGATTCGAAAATCTAGACTCACAGGAGAAGGACCATGTGGTGCCCTAGGCAGCGATATCCCCTTGGAGCACCTCGGCTGGAGGCCGATGTATTGAATCTCGACGCAATTTGAGTGTTCCATCGTCATTAGAAGGCCCTGAACGTTATAATTAACTATCTTTTTTGCGTCGGATTCGAAAATCTAGACTCACAGGAGAACGACCATAAGGTGCCCGAGGCAGCAATAGACCCTTGGAGACAAGTCGGCTGGAGGACGATGTATTGAATCTCGACGCAATTTGAGAGTTCCATCGTCATTAGGCGGCCCTGAACGTTACAATTAACTATCATTTTTGCGTCGGATTCGAAAATCTAGACTTACAAGAGAACGACCATAAAGCGCCCGAGGCAGCATTAGACCCTTGGAGACAAGTCGGCTGGAGGATGATGTATTGGATCGCGACGCAATTTGAGTGTTCCATCGTCATTAGGAGGCCCTGAATGTTACAATTAACTATCAGTTTTTCGTCGGATTCAAGAATCTAGACTCACAGCAGACGAAACATTTGGTGCCCGAGGCAGCAATATCCCCTTGGAGACAAATCGGCTGGAGGACGATGTATTGAATCTCGACGCAATTTGAGTCTTCTATCGTCATTAGAAGCGCTGAACGTTACAATTCACTATCATTTTTGCGTCGGATTCGAAAATCTAGACTCACAGGAGAAGGATCATACGGTGCCCGAGGCAGCTATTGACCCTTGGAGACAAGTCGGTTGGAGGACGATGTATTGGATCGCCACGCAAAATGAGTGTTCCATCGTCATTAGGAGGCCCTGAATGTTACAATTAACTATCAGTTTTTCGTCGGATTCGAAAATCTAAACTCACAGGAGAACGACCATAAGGTGCCCGAGGCAGCAATAGACCGTTGGAGACAAGTCGGCTGGAGGCCGATGTATTGAATCTCGACGCAATTTGAGTGTCCCATCGTCATTAGAAGGCCCTGAACGTTACAATGAACTATCATTTATGCGTCGGATTCGAAAATCTACTCACAGGAGAAGTTCATACGGTGCTCGAGACAGCAATATCCCCTTGGAGACAAGTCCGCTGGAGGCCGATGTATTGAATATCAACGCAATTTGAGAGTTCCATCGGCATTAGGAGGCCCTGAACGTTACAATTAACTATCATTTTTGCGTCGGATTCGAAAATCTAGGCTTACAAGAGAACGACCATAAGGTGCCCGAGGCAGCATTAGACCCTTGGAGACAAGTCGGCTGGAGGACGATGTGTTGAATCTCGACGCAATTTGAGAGTTCTATCGTCATCAGGAGGCGCTGAACGTTACTATTCACTATCATTTTTGCGTCGGATTCGAAAATCTAGAATCACAGGAGAAGGATCATATGGTGCCCGAGGCAGCAACAGACCCTTGGAGACAAGTCGGCTGGAGGCCGATGTATTGAATATCGACGCAATTTGAGTGTTCCATCGTCATTAGGAGGCCGTAAACGTTACAATTAACTATCATTTTTGCGTCGGATTCGATAATCTAAACTCACAGGAGAACGACCATTAGGAGCCCGAGGCAGCATTAGACCCTTGGAGACAAGTCGGCTGGAGGACGATGTATTGAATCTCAACGCAATTTGAGTGTCCCATCGTCATTACAAGGCCCTAAACGTTACAATTAACTATCATTTTTGCGTCGGATTCGATAATCTAAATTCACAGGAGAACGACCATAAGGTGCCCGAGGCAGCAACAGACCCTTGGAGACAAGTCGGCTGGAGGCCGATGTATTGAATCTCGACGCAATTTGAGTGTTCCATCGTCATTACAAGGCCCTGAACGTTACAATTAACTATCATTTTTGCGTCGGATTCGAAAATCTAGACTCACAGGAGAACGACCATAAGGTGCCCGAGGCAGCAATAGACACTTGGAGACAAGTCGGCTGGAGGCCGATGTATTAAATCTCGACGCAATTTGAGTGTTCCATCGGCATTAGCAGGCCCTGAACGTTACAATTAACTATCATTTTTGCGTCGGATTCGCTAATCTAAACTCACAGGAGAACGACCATGTGGTGCCCGAGGCAGCGATATCCCCTTGGAGACAACTCGGCTGGAGGCCGATGTATTGAATCTCGACGCAATTTGAGTGTTCCATCGTCATTACAAGGCCCTGAACGTTACAATTAACTATCATTTTTGCGTCGGATTCGAAAATCTAGACTCACAGAAGAACGACCATAAGGTGCCCGAGGCAGCAATAGACCCTTGGAGACAAGTCGGCTGGAGGACGATGTATTGAATCTCGACGCAATTTGCGAGTTAAAATCGTCATTAGGCGGCCCTGAACGTTACAATTAACTATCATTTTTGCGTCGGATTCGAAAATCTAGACTTACAAGAGAACGACCATAAAGTGCCCGAGGCAGCATTAGATCCTTGGAGACAAGTCGGCTGGAGGATGATGTATTGGATCGCGACGCAATTTGAGTGTTCCATCGTCATTAGGAGGCCCTGAATGTTACAATTAACTATCAGTTTTTCGTCGGATTCGAGAATCTAGACTCACAGCAGACGAACCATTTGGTGCCCGAGGCAGCAATATCCCCTTGGAGACAAATCGGCTGGAGGACGATGTATTGAATCTCGACGCAATTTGTGTCATCTATCGTCATTAGGAGGCGCTGAACGTTACAATTCACTATCATTTTTGCGTCGGATTCGAAAATCTAGACTCACAGGAGAAGGATCATATTGTGCCCGAGACAGCAATATCCCCTCGGAGACAAGTCGGCTGGAGGACGATGTATTGAATCTCGACGCAATTTGAGTGTCCCATCGTCATTTGGAGGCCCTAAACGTTACAATTAACTATCATTTTTGCGTCGGATTCGATAATCTAAACTCACAGGGGAACGACCATACGGTGCCCGAGGCAGCTATTGACCCTTGGAGACAGTCGGTTGGAGGACGATGTATTGGATCGCCACGCAAAATGAGTGTTCCATCGTCATTAGGAGGCCCTGAATGTTACAATTAACTATCAGTTTTTCGTTGGATTCGAAAATCTAAACTCACAGGAGAACGACCAAAAGGTGCCCGAGGCAGCAATAGACCCTTGGAGACAAGTCGGCTGGAGGCCGATGTATTGAATCTCGACGCAATTTGAGTGTTCCATCGTCATTACAAAGCCCTGAACGATACAATTAACTATCATTTTTGCGTCGGATTCGAAAATCTAGACTCACAGGAGAACGACCATAAGGTGCCCGAGGCAGCAATAGACCCTTGGAGACAAGTCGGCGGGAGGCCGATGTATTGAATCGCGACGCAATTTGAGTGTTCCATCGTCATTACAAGGACCTGAACGTTACAATTAACTAACATTTTTGCGTCGGATTCGAAAATCTAGACTCACAGGAGAACGACCATAAGGTGCCCGAGGCAGCAATAGACCCTTGGAGACAAGTCGGCTGGAGGACGATGTATTGAATCTCGACGCAATTTGAGTGTCCCATCGTCATTAGGAGGCCCTAAACGTTACAATTAACTATCATTTTTGCGTCGGATTCGATAATCTAAACTCACAGGGGAACGACCATACGGTGCCCGAGGCAGCTATTGACCCTTGGAGACAAGTCGGTTGGAGGACGATGTATTGGATCGCCACGCAAAATGAGTGTTCCATCGTCATTAGGAGGCCCCGAATGTTACAATTAACTATCATTTATGCGTCGGATTCGAAAATCTACTCACAGGAGAAGTTCATACGGTGCTCGAGACAGCAATATCCACTTGGAGACAAGTCCGCTGGAGGCCGATGTATTGAATCTCCGCGCAATTTGAGAGTTCCATCGGCATTAGGAGGCCCTGAACGTTACAATTAACTATCATTTTTGCGTCGGATTCGATAATCTATACTCACAGGAGAACGACCATAAGGTGCCCGAGGCAGCAATAGACCCGTGGAGACAAGTTGGCTGGAGGCCGATGTATTGAATCTCGACGCAATTTGAGTGTTCCATCGTCATTACAAGGCCCTGAACGTTACAATTAATATCATTTTTGCGTCGGATTCGAAAATGTAGACTCACAGGAGAACGACCATAAGGTGCCCGAGGCAGCAATAGACCGTTGGAGACAAGTCGGCTGGAGGCCGATGTATTCAATCTCGACGCAATTTGAGTGTTCCATCGTCATTACAGGCCCTGAACCTTACAGTTAACTATCAGTTTCGCGTCGGGTTCGAAAATCTACTCACAGGAGAAGTTCATACGGTGCTCGAGACAGCAATATACCCCTTGGAGACAAATCGGCTGGAGGCCCGATGTATTGAATCTCGACGCAATTTGAGTCTTCTATCGTCATTAGGAGGCGCAGAACGTTACAATTCACTATCATTTTTGCGTCGGATTTGAAAATCTAGACTCACAGGAGAAGTTCACACGGTGCTCGAGACAGCAATATACCCCCTGGAGACAAATCGGCTGGAGGACGATGTATTGAATCTCGACGCCAATTTGAGTGTCCCATCGTCATTAGGAGGCCCTAAACGTTTCAATTACCTACCATTTTTGCGTCGGATTCGATAATCTAAACTCACAGGGGAACGACCATACGGTGACCGAGGCAGCTATTGACCCTTGGAGACAAGTCGGTTGGAGGACGATGTATTGGATCGCGACGCAATTTGAGAGTTCCATCGGCATTAGGAGGCCATGAACGTTACAATTAACTATAATTTTTTGCGTCGGATTCGAAAATCTAGACTCACAGGAGAACGACCATAAGGTGCCCGACGCAGCAATAGACCCTTGGAGACAAGTCGGCTGGAGGACGATGTATTTAATCTCGATGCAATTTGAGAGTTCCATCGTCATTAGGAGGCCTGAATGTTACAATTAACTATCAGTTTTTTCGTCGGATTCGAAAATCTAGTCTCACAGCAGACGAAACATTTGGTGCCCGAGGCAGCAATATCCCCTTGGAGACAAATCGGCTGGAGGACGATGTATTGAATCTCGACGCAATTTGAGTCTTCTATCGTCATTAGGAGGCGCTGAACGTTACAATTCACTATCATTTTTGCGTCGGATTCGAAAATCTAGACTCACAGGAGAAGGATCATATTGTGCCCGAGACAGCAATATCCCCTTGGAGACAAGTCGGCTGGAGGACGATGTATAGAATCTCGACGCAATTTGAGTGTCCCATCGTCATTAGGAGGCCCTAAACGTTACAATTAACTATCATTTTTGCGTCGGATTCGATAATCTAAACTCACAGGGGAACGACCATACGGTGCCCGAAGCAGCTATTGACCCTTGGAGACAAGTCGGTTGGAGGACGATGTATTGGATCGCCACGCAAAATGAGTGTTCCATCGTCATTAGGAGGCCCTGAATGTTACAATTAACTATCATTCATGCGTCGGATTCGAAAATCTACTCACAGGAGAAGTTCATACGGTGCTCGAGACAGCAATATCCCCTTGGAGAAAAGTCCGCTGGAGGCCGACGTATTGAATCTCGACGCAATTTGAGAGTTCCATCGGCATTAGGAGGCCATGAACGTTACAATTATCTATCATTTTTGCGTCGGATTCGAAAATCTAGACTTACAAGAGAACGACCATAAGGTGCCCGAGGCAGCATAAGACCCTTGGAGACAAGTCGGCTGGAGGACGATGTATTGAATCTCGACGCAATTTGAGTATCCCATCGTCATTACAAGGCTCTAAACGTTACAATTAACTATCATTTTTGCGTCGGATTCGATAATCTAAACTCAGAGGAGAACGACTACAAGGTGCCCGAGGCAGCAACAGACCCTTGGAGACAAGTCGGCGGGAGGCCGATGTATTGAATCTCGACGCAATTTGAGTGTTCCATCGTCATTACAAGGCCCTGAACGTTACAATTAACTATCATTTTTGCGTCGGATTCGAAAATCTAGACTCACAGGAGAACGACCATATGGTGCCCGAGGCAGGAATAGAACCTTGGAGACAAGTCGGCTGGTGGACGATGTATTGAATCTCGACGCAATTTGAGTGTCCCATCGTCATTACAAGGCCCTGAACGTTACAATTAACTATCATTTTTGCGTCGGATTCTAAAATCTAGACTCACAGGAGAACGACAATAAGGTGCCCGAGGCAGCAATAGACCCTTGGAGACAAGTCGGCTGGAGGACGATGTATTGGATCGCGACGCCATTTGAGTCTTCGATCGTCATTAGGAGGCGCTGAACGTTACAATTCACTATCATTTTTGCGTCGGATTCGAAAATCTAGACTCACAGGAGAAGGACCATGTGGTGCCCTAGGCAGCGATATCCCCTTGGAGCACCTCGGCTGGAGGCCGATGTATTGAATCTCGACGCAATTTGAGTGTTCCATCGTCATTAGAAGGCCCTGAACGTTATAATTAACTATCTTTTTTGCGTCGGATTCGAAAATCTAGACTCACAGGAGAACGACCATAAGGTGCCCGAGGCAGCAATAGACCCTTGGAGACAAGTCGGCTGGAGGACGATGTATTGAATCTCGACGCAATTTGAGTCTTCTATCGTCATAAGGAGGCGCTGAACGTTACAATTCACTATCATTTTTGCGTCGGATTCGAAAATCTAGACTCACAGGAGAAGGATCATACGGTGCCCGAGGCAGCTATTGACCCTTGGAGACAAGTCGGTTGGAGGACGATGTATTGGATCGCCACGCAAAATGAGTGTTCCATCGTCATTAGGAGGCCCTGAATGTTACAATTAACTATCAGTTTTTCGTCGGATTCGAAAATCTAAACTCACAGGAGAACGACCATTAGGAGCCCGAGGCAGCATTAGACCCTTGGAGACAAGTCGGCTGGAGGACGCTGTATTGAATCTCAACGCAATTTGAGTGTTCCATCGGCATTAGGAGGCCCTGAACGTTACAATTAACTATTATTTTTGCGTCGGATTCGAAAATCTAGGCTTACAAGAGAACGACCATAAGGTGCCCGAGGCAGCATTAGACCCTTGGAGACAAGTCGGCTGGAGGACGATGTATTGAATCTCGACGCAATTTGAGAGTTCTATCGTCATCAGGAGGCGCTGAACGTTACTATTCACTATCATTTTTGCGTCGGATTCGAAAATCTAGAATCACAGGAGAAGGATCATATGGTGCCCGAGGCAGCAACAGACCCTTGGAGACAAGTCGGCTGGAGGCCGATGTATTGAATATCGACGCAATTTGAGTGTTCCATCGTCATTAGGAGGCCCTAAACGTTACAATTAACTATCATTTTTGCGTCGGATTCGATAATCTAAACTCACAGGAGAACGACCATTAGGAGCCCGAGGCAGCATTAGACCCTTGGAGACAAGTCGGCTGGAGGACGATGTATTGAATCTCAACGCAATTTGAGTGTTCCATCGTCATTACAAGGCCCTGAATGTTACAATTAACTATCAGTTTTTCGTCGGATTCGAGAATCTAGACTCACAGCACGAACCATTTGGTGCCCGAGGCAGCAATATCCCCTTGGAGACAAATCGGCTGGAGGACGATGTATTGAATCTCGACGCAATTTGTGTCATCTATCGTCATTAGGAGGCGCCTGAACGTTTACAATTCACTATCATTTTTGCGTCGGATTCGAAAATCTAGACTCACAGGAGAAGGATCATATTGTGCCCGAGACAGCAATATCCCCTCGGAGACAAGTCGGCTGGAGGACGATGTATTGAATCTCGACGCAATTTGAGTGTCCCATCGTCATTTGGAGGCCCTAAACGTTACAATAAACTATCATTTTTGCGTCGGATTCGATAATCTAAACTCACAGGGGAACGACCATACGGTGCCCGAGGCAGCTATTGACCCTTGGAGACAAGTCGGTTGGAGGACGATGTATTGGATCGCCACGCAAAATGAGGTGTTCCATCGTCATTAGGAGGCCCTGAATGTTACAATTAACTATCAGTTTTTCGTTGGATTCGAAAATCTAAACTCACAGGAGAACGACCAAAAGGTGCCCGAGGCAGCAATAGACCCTTGGAGACAAGTCGGCTGGAGGCCGATGTATTGAATCTCGACGCAATTTGAGTGTTCCATCGTCATTACAAAGCCCTGAACGATACAATTAACTATCATTTTTGCGTCGGATTCGAAAATCTAGACTCACAGGAGAACGACCATAAGGTGCCCGAGGCAGCAATAGACCCTTGGAGACAAGTCGGCGGGAGGCCGATGTATTGAATCGCGACGCAATTTGAGTGTTCCATCGTCATTACAAGGACCTGAACGTTACAATTAACTATCATTTTTGCGTCGGATTCGAAAATCTAGACTCACAGGAGAACGACCATAAGGTGCCCGAGGCAGCAATAGACCCTTGGAGACAAGTCGGCTGGAGGACGATGTATTGAATCTCGACGCAATTTGAGTGTCCCATCGTCATTAGGAGGCCCTAAACGTTACAATTAACTATCATTTTTGCGTCGGATTCGATAATCTAAACTCACAGGGGAACGACCATACGGTGCCCGAGGCAGCTATTGACCCTTGGAGACAAGTCGGTTGGAGGACGATGTATTGGATCGCCACGCAAAATGAGTGTTCCATCGTCATTAGGAGGCCCCGAATGTTACAATTAACTATCATTTATGCGTCGGATTCGAAATCTACTCACAGGAGAAGTTCATACGGTGCTCGAGACAGCAATATCCACTTGGAGACAAGTCCGCTGGAGGCCGATGTATTGAATCTCCGCGCAATTTGAGAGTTCCATCGGCATTAGGAGGCCCTGAGCGTTACAATTAACTATCATTTTTGCGTCGGATTCGATAATCTATACTCACAGGAGAACGACCATAAGGTGCCCGAGGCAGCAATAGACCCGTGGAGACAAGTTGGCTGGAGGCCGATGTATTGAATCTCGACGCAATTTGAGTGTTCCATCGTCATTACAAGGCCCTGAACGTTACAATTAAATATCATTTTTGCGTCGGATTCGAAAATCTAGACTCACAGGAGAACGACCATAAGGTGCCCGAGGCAGCAATAGACCGTTGGAGACAAGTCGGCTGGAGGCCGATGTATTCAATCTCGACGCAATTTGAGTGTTCCATCGTCATTACAAGGCCCTGAACCTTACAGTTAACTATCAGTTTCGCGTCGGGTTCGAAAATCTACTCACAGGAGAAGTTCATACGGTGCTCGAGACAGCAATATACCCCTTGGAGACAAATCGGCTGGAGGCCGATGTATTGAATCTCGAAGCAATTTGAGTCTTCTATCGTCATTAGGAGGCGCAGAACGTTACAATTCACTATCATTTTTGCGTCGGATTTGAAAATCTAGACTCACAGGAGAAGTTCATACGGTGCTCGAGACAGCAATATACCCCCTGGAGACAAATCGGCTGGAGGACGATGTATTGAATCTCGACGCAATTTGAGTGTCCCATCGTCATTAGGAGGCCCTAAACGTTTCAATTACCTACCATTTTTGCGTCGGATTCGATAATCTAAACTCACAGGGGAACGACCATACGGTGACCGAGGCAGCTATTGACCCTTGGAGACAAGTCGGTTGGAGGACGATGTATTGGATCGCGACGCAATTTGAGAGTTCCATCGGCATTAGGAGGCCATGAACGTTACAATTAACTATAATTTTTGCGTCGGATTCGAAAATCTAGACTCACAGGAGAACGACCATAAGGTGCCCGACGCAGCAATAGACCCTTGGAGACAAGTCGGCTGGAGGACGATGTAATTAATCTCGATGCAATTTGAGAGTTCCATCGTCATTAGGAGGCCCTGAATGTTACAATTAACTATCAGTTTTTCGTCGGATTCGAAAATCTAGTCTCACAGCAGACGAAACATTTGGTGCCCGAGGCAGCAATATCCCCTTGGAGACAAATCGGCTGGAGGACGATGTATTGAATCTCGACGCAATTTGAGTCTTCTATCGTCATTAGGAGGCGCTGAACGTTACAATTCACTATCATTTTTGCGTCGGATTCGAAAATCTAGACTCACAGGAGAAGGATCATATTGTGCCCGAGACAGCAATATCCCCTTGGAGACAAGTCGGCTGGAGGACGATGTATAGAATCTCGACGCAATTTGAGTGTCCCATCGTCATTAGGAGGCCCTAAACGTCACAATTAACTATCATTTTTGCGTCGGATTCGATAATCTAAACTCACAGGGGAACGACCATACGGTGCCCGAAGCAGCTATTGACCCTTGGAGACAAGTCGGTTGGAGGACGATGTATTGGATCGCCACGCAAAATGAGTGTTCCATCGTCATTAGGAGGCCCTGAATGTTACAATTAACTATCATTTATGCGTCGGATTCGAAAATCTACTCACAGGAGAAGTTCATACGGTGCTCGAGACAGCAATATCCCCTTGGAGAAAAGTCCGCTGGAGGCCGACGTATTGAATCTCGACGCAATTTGAGAGTTCCATCGGCATTAGGAGGCCATGAACGTTACAATTATCTATCATTTTTGCGTCGGATTCGAAAATCTAGACTTACAAGAGAACGACCATAAGGTGCCCGAGGCAGCATAAGACCCTTGGAGACAAGTCGGCTGGAGGACGATGTATTGAATCTCGACGCAATTTGAGTATCCCATCGTCATTACAAGGCTCTAAACGTTACAATTAACTATCATTTTTGCGTCGGATTCGATAATCTAAACTCAGAGGAGAACGACTACAAGGTGCCCGAGGCAGCAACAGACCCTTGGAGACAAGTCGGCGGGAGGCCGATGTATTGAATCTCGACGCAATTTGAGTGTTCCATCGTCATTACAAGGCCCTGAACGTTACAATTAACTATCATTTTTGCGTCGGATTCGAAAATCTAGACTCACAGGAGAACGACCATATGGTGCCCGAGGCAGGAATAGAACCTTGGAGACAAGTCGGCTGGTGGACGATGTATTGAATCTCGACGCAATTTGAGTGTCCCATCGTCATTACAAGGCCCTGAACGTTACAATTAACTATCATTTTTGCGTCGGATTCTAAAATCTAGACTCACAGGAGAACGACCATAAGGTGCCCGAGGCAGCAATAGACCCTTGGAGACAAGTCGGCTGGAGGACGATGTATTGGATCGCGACGCCATTTGAGTCTTCGATCGTCATTAGGAGGCGCTGAACGTTACAATTCACTATCATTTTTGCGTCGGATTCGAAAATCTAGACTCACAGGAGAAGGACCATGTGGTGCCCTAGGCAGCGATATCCCCTTGGAGCACCTCGGCTGGAGGCCGATGTATTGAATCTCGACGCAATTTGAGTGTTCCATCGTCATTAGAAGGCCCTGAACGTTATAATTAACTATCTTTTTTGCGTCGGATTCGAAAATCTAGACTCACAGGAGAACGACCATAAGGTGCCCGAGGCAGCAATAGACCCTTGGAGACAAGTCGGCTGGAGGACGATGTATTGAATCTCGACGCAATTTGAGTCTTCTATCGTCATAAGGAGGCGCTGAACGTTACAATTCACTATCATTTTTGCGTCGGATTCGAAAATCTAGACTCACAGGAGAAGGATCATACGGTGCCCGAGGCAGCTATTGACCCTTGGAGACAAGTCGGTTGGAGGACGATGTATTGGATCGCCACGCAAAATGAGTGTTCCATCGTCATTAGGAGGCCCTGAATGTTACAATTAACTATCAGTTTTTCGTCGGATTCGAAAATCTAAACTCACAGGAGAACGACCATTAGGAGCCCGAGGCAGCATTAGACCCTTGGAGACAAGTCGGCTGGAGGACGCTGTATTGAATCTCAACGCAATTTGAGTGTTCCATCGGCATTAGGAGGCCCTGAACGTTACAATTAACTATTATTTTTGCGTCGGATTCGAAAATCTAGGCTTACAAGAGAACGACCATAAGGTGCCCAGGGCAGCATTAGACCCTTGGAGACAAGTCGGCTGGAGGACGATGTATTGAATCTCGACGCAATTTGAGAGTTCTATCGTCTTCAGGAGGCGCTGAACGTTACTATTCACTATCATTTTTGCGTCGGATTCGAAAATCTAGAATCACAGGAGAAGGATCATATGGTGCCCGAGGCAGCAACAGACCCTTGGAGACAAGTCGACTGGAGGCCGATGTATTGAATATCGACGCAATTTGAGTGTTCCATCGTCATTAGAAGGCCCTAAACGTTACAATTAACTATCATTTTTGCGTCGGATTCGATAATCTAAACTCACAGGAGAACGACCATTAGGAGCCCGAGGCAGCATTAGACCCTTGGAGACAAGTCGGCTGGAGGACGATGTATTGAATCTCAACGCAATTTGAGTGTTCCATCGTCATTACAAGGCCCTGAACGTTACAATTAACTATCATTTTTGCGTCGGATTCGAAAATCTAGACTCACAGGAGAACGACCATAAGGTGCCCGAGACAGCAATAGACACTTGGAGACAAGTCGGCTAGAGGCCGATGTATAAAATCTCGACGCAATTTGAGTGTTCCATCGGCATTAGGAGGCCCTGAACGTTACAATTAACTATCATTTTTGCGTCGGATTCGCTAATCTAAACTCACAGGAGAACGACCATGTGGTGCCCGAGGCAGCGATATCCCCTTGGAGACAACTCGGCTGGAGGCCGATGTATTGAATCTCGACGCAATTTGAGTGTTCCATCGTCATTACAAGGCCCTGAACGTTACAATTAACTATCATTTTTGCGTCGGATTCGAAAATCTAGACTCACAGGAGAACGACCATAAGGTGCCCGAGGCAGCAACAGACCCTTGGAGACAAGTCGGCTGGAGGACGATGTATTGAATCTCGACGCAATTTGCGAGTTCCATCGTCATTAGGCGGCCCTGAACGTTACAATTAACTATCATTTTTGCGTCGGATTCGAAAATCTAGACTTACAAGAGAACGACCATAAAGTGCCCGAGGCAGCATTAGACCCTTGGAGACAAGTCGGCTGGAGGATGATGTATTGGATCGCGACGCAATTTGAGTGTTCCATCGTCATTAGGAGGCCCTGAATGTTACAATTAACTATCAGTTTTTCGTCGGATTCGAGAATCTAGACTCACAGCAGACGAACCATTTGGTGCCCGAGGCAGCAATATCCCCTTGGAGACAAATCGGCTGGAGGACAATGTATTGAATCTCGACGCAATTTGTGTCATCTATCGTCATTAGGAGGCGCTGAACGTTACAATTCACTATCATTTTTGCGTCGGATTCGAAAATCTAGACTCACAGGAGAAGGATCATATTGTGCCCGAGACAGCAATATCCCCTTGGAGACAAGTCGGTTGGAGGCCGATGTATTGATCTCGACGCAATTTGAGTGTTCCATCGTCATTACAAGGCCCTTAACGTTACAATTATCTATCATTTTTGCGTCGGATTCGATAATCTAAACTCACAGGAGAACGACCATAAGGTGCCCGAGGCAGCAACAGACCCTTGGAGACAAGTCGGCTGGAGGCCGATGTATTGAATCTCGATGCAATTTGAGTGTTCCATCGTCACTACAAGGCCCTGAACGTTACAATTAACTATCATTTTTGCGTCGGATTCGAAAATCTAGACTCACAGGAGAACGACCAGAAGGTGCCCGAGGCAGCAATAGACCCTTGGAGACAAGTCGGCTGGAGGCCGATGTATTGAATCTCGACGCAATTTGAGTGTTCCGTCGTCATTACAAGGCCCTGAACCTTACAATTAACTATCATTTTTGCGTCGGATTCGAAAATCTAGACTCACAGGAGAACGACCATAAAGTGCCCGAGGCAGCAATAGACCCTTGGAGACAAGTCGGCTGGAGGCCGATGTATTGAATCTCGACGCAATTTGAGTGTTCTATCGTCATTACAAGGCCCTAAACGTTACAATTAACTATCAATTTTGCGTCGGATTCGATAATCTAAACTCACAGGAGAACGACAATAAGGTGCCCGAGGCAGCAACAGACCCTTGGAGACAAGTCGGCTGGAGGCCGATGTATTGAATCTCGACGCAATTTGAGTGTTCCATCGTCATTACAAGGCCCTGAACGTTACAATTAACTATCATTTTTGCGTCGGGTTCGAAAATCTAGACTCACAGGAGAACGACCAGAAGGTGCCCGAGGCAGCAATAGACCCTTGGAGACAAGTCGGCTGGAGGCCGATGTATTGAATCTCGACGCAATTTGAGTGTTCCATCGGCATTAGGAGGCCCTGAACGTTACAATTAACTATCATTTTTGCGTCGGATTCGATAATCTAAACTCACAGGAGAACGACCATAAGGTGCCCGAGGCAGCAACAGACCCTTGGAGACAAGTCGGCTGGAGGCCGATGTATTGAATCTCGACGCAATTTGAGTGTCCCATCGTCATTACAAGGCCCTGAACGTTACAATTAACTATCATTTTTGCGTCGGATTCGAAAATCTAAACTCACAGGGGAAAGACCATACGGTGCCCGAGGCAGCTATTGACCCTTGGAGACAAGTCGGTTGGAGGACGATGTATTGGATCGCGACGCAAAATGAGTGTTCCATCGTCATTAGGAGGCCCTGAATGTTACAATTAACTATCAGTTTTTCGTCGGATTCGAAAATCTAAACTCACAGGAGAACGACCATAAGGTGCCCGAGGCAGCAATAGACCGTTGGAGACAAGTCGGCTGGAGGCCGATGTATTGAATCACGACGCAATTTGAGTGTTCCATCGTCATTACAAGGCCCTGAACCTTAAAATTAACTATCAGTTTCGAGTCGGATTCGAAAATCTAATCACAGGAGAAGTTCATACGGTGCTCGAGACAGCAATATACCCCTTGGAGTCAAATCGGCTGGAGGACGATTTATTGAATCTCGACGCAATTAGAGTCTTCTATCGTCATTAGGAGGCGCTGAACGTTACAATTCACTATCATTTTTGCGTCGGATTCGAAAATCTAGACTCACAGGAGAAGGATCATATTGTGCCCGAGACAGCAATATCCCCTTGGAGACAAGTCGGCTGGAGGACAATGTATTGAATCTCGACGCAATTTGAGTGTCCCATCGTCATTAGGAGGCCCTAAACGTTACAATTAACTATCATTTTTGCGTCGGATTCGATAATCTAAACTCACAGGGGAACGACCATACGGTGACCGAGGCAGCTATTGACCCTTGGAGACAAGTCGGTTGGAGGACGATGTATTGGATCGCCACGCAATATGAGTGTTCCATCGTTATTAGGAGGCCCTGAATGTTACAATTAACTATCAGTTTTTCGTCGGATTCGAAAATGTAAACTCACAGGAGAACGACCATAAGGTGCCCGAGGCAGCAATAGACCGTTGGAGACAAGTCGGCTGGAGCCCGATGTATTGAATCTCGACGCAATTTGAGTGTCCCATCGTCATTAGAAGGCCCTGAACGTTACAATTAACTATCATTTATGCGTCGGATTCGAAAATCTACTCACAGGAGAAGTTCATACGGTGCTCGAGACAGCAATATCCCCTTGGAGACAAGTCCGCTGGAGGCCGATGTATTGATTCTCGACGCAATTTGTGAGTTCCATCGGCATTAGGAGGCCCTGAACGTTACAATTAACTATCATTTTTGCGTCGGATTCGAAAATCTAGACTTACAAGAGAACGACCATAAGGTGCCCGAGGCAGCATTAGACCCTTGGAGACAAGTCGGCTGGAGGACGATGTATTGAATCTCGACGCAATTTGAGTGTCCCATCGTCATTACAAGGCCCTAAACGTTACAATTAACTATCATTTTTGCGTCGGATTCGATAATCTAAACTCACAGGAGAACGACCATAAGGTGCCCGAGGCAGCAACAGACCCTTGGAGACAAGTCGGCTGGAGGCCGATGTATTGAATCTCGACGCAATTTGAGTGTTCCATCGTCATTACAAGGCCCTGAACGTTACAATTAACTATCATTTTTGCGTCGGATTCGAAAATCTAGTCTCACAGGAGAACGACCATAAGGTGCCCGAGGCAGCAATAGACACTTGGAGACACGTCGGCTGGAGGCCGATGTATTAAATCTCGACGCAATTTGAGTGTCCCATCGCCAATAGGAGGCCCTGAACGTTACAATTAACTATCATTTTTGCGTCGGATTCGTTAATCTAAACTCACAGGAGAACGACCATAAGGTGCCCGAGGCAGCAATAGACCCTTGGAGACAAGTCGGCTGGAGGCCGATGTATTGAATCTCGACGCAATTTGAGTGTTCCATCGTCATTACAAGGCCCTGAACCTTACAATTAACTATCATTTTTTCGTCAGATTCGAAAATCTAGACTCACAGGAGAACGACCATAAGGTGCCCGAGGCAGCAATAGACCCTTGGAGACAAGTCGGATGGAGGCCGACGTATTGATCTCGACGCAATTTGAGTGTTCCATCGTCATTACAAGGCCCTAAACGTTACAATTAACTATCATTTTTGCGTCGGATTCGATAATCTAAACTCACAGGAGAACGACCATAAGGTGCCCGAGGCAGCAACAGACCCTTGGAGACAAGTCGGCTGGAGGCCGATGTATTGAATCTCGACGCAACTTGAGTGTTCCATCGTCATTACAAGGCCCTGAACGTTACAATTAACTATCATTTTTGCGTCGGATTCGAAAATCTAGACTCACAGGAGAACGACCAGAAGGTGCCCGAGGCAGCAATAGACCCTTGGAGACAAGTCGGCTGGAGGCCGATGTATTGAATCTCGACGCAATTTGAGTGTTCCATCGTCATTACAAGGCCCTGAACCTTACAATTAACTATCATTTTTGCGTCGGATTCGAAAATCTAGACTCACAGGAGAACGACCATAAGGTGCCCGAGGCAGCAATAGACCCTTGGAGACAAGTCGGCTGGAGGCCGATGTATTGAATCTCGACGCAATTTGAGTGTTCTATCGTCATTACAAGGCCCTAAACGTTACAATTAACTATCATTTTTGCGTCGGGTTCGAAAATCTAGACTCACAGGAGAACGACCAGAAGGTGCTTGAGGCAGCAATAGACCCTTGGAGACAAGTCGGCTGGAGGCCGATGTATTGAATCTCGACGCAATTTGAGTGTTCCATCGGCATTAAGAGGACCTGAACGTTACAATTAACTATCATTTTTGCGTCGGATTCGATAATCTAAACTCACAGGAGAACGACCATAAGGAGCCCGAGGCAGCAACAGACCCTTGGAGACAAGTCGGCTGGAGGCCGATGTATTGAATCTCGACGCAATTTGAGTGTTCCATCGTCATTACAAGGCCCTGAACGTTACAATTAACTATCATTTTTGGATCGGATTCGAAAATCTAAACTCACAGGGGAACGACCATACGGTGCCGGAGGCAGCTATTGACCCTTGGAGACAAGTCGGTTGGAGGACGATGTATTGGATCGCGACGCAAAATGAGTGTTCCATCGTCATTAGGAGACCCTGAATGTTCAATTAACTATCAGTTTTTCGTCGGATTCGAAAATCTAAACTCACAGGAGAACGACCATAAGGTGCCCGAGGCAGCAATAGACCGTTGGAGACAAGTCGGCTGGAGGCCGATGTATTGAATCTCGACACAATTTGAGTGATCCATCGTCATTACAAGGCCCTGAACCTTACAATTAACTATCAGTTTCGCGTCGGTTTCGAAAATCTACTCACAGGAGAAGTTCATACGGTGCTCGAGACAGCAATATACCCCTTGGAGTCAAATCGGCTGGAGGACGATTTATTGAATCTCGACGCAACTTGAGTCTTCTATCGTCATTAGGAGGCGCTGAACGTTACAATTCACTATCATTTTTGCGTCGGATTCGAAAATCTAGACTCACAGGAGAAGGATCATATTGTGCCCGAGACAGCAATATCCCCTTGGAGACAAGTCGGCTGGAATACAATGTATTGAATCTCGACGCAATTTGAGTGTCCCATCGTCATTAGGAGGCCCTAAACGTTACAATTAACTATCATTTTTGAGTCGGATTCGATAATCTAAATTCACAGGAGAACGATCATAAGGTGCACGAGGCAGCATCAGACCCTTGGAGACAAGTCGGCTGGAGATCGATGTATTGAATCTCGACGCAATTTGAGAGTTCCATCGGCATTAGGAGGCCCTGAACGTTACAATTAACTATCATTTTTGCGTCGGATTCGAAAATCTAGACTTACAAGAGAACGACCATAAGGTGCCCGAGGCAGCATTAGACCCTTGGAGACAAGTCGGCTGGAGGACGATGTATTGAATCTCGACGCAATTTGAGTGTCCCATCGTCATTACAAGGCCCTAAACGTTACAATTAACTATCATTTTTGCGTCGGATTCGATAATCTAAACTCACAGGAGAACGATCATAAGGTGCACGAGGCAGCATCAGACCCTTGGAGACAAGTCGGCTGGAGATCGATGTATTGAATCTCGACGCAATTTGAGTGTTCCATCGTCATTACAAGGCCCTGAACGTTACAATTAACTATCATTTTTGCGTCGGATTCGAAAATCTAGACTCACAGGAGAACGACCAGAAGGTGCCCGAGGCAGCAATAGACCCTTGGAGACAAGTCGGCTGGAGGCCGATGTATTGAATCTCGACGCAATTTGAGTGTTCCATCGGCATTAGGAGGCCCTGACCGTTACAATTAACTATCATTTTTGCGTCGGATTCGATAATCTAAACTCACAGGAGAAGACCATAAGGTGCCCGAGGCAGCAACAGACCCTTGGAGACAAGTCGGCTGGAGGCCGATGTATTGAATCTCGACGCAATTTGAGTGTTCCATCGTCATTACAAGGCCCTGAACGTTACAATTAACTATCATTTTTGCGTCGGATTCGAAAATCTAGACTCACAGGAGAACGACCGTAAGGTGCCCGAGGCAGCAATAGACCCTTGGAGACAAGTCGGCTGGAGGACGATGTATTGGATCGCGACGCAATTTGAGTCTTCTATCGTCATTAGGAGGCGCTGAACGTTACAATTCACTATCATTTTTGCGTCGGATTCGAAAATCTAGACTCACAGGAGAAGGACCATGTGGTGCCCGAGGCAGCGATATCCCCTTGGAGACAAGTCGGCTGGAGGCCGATGTATTGAATCTCGACGCAATTTGAGTGTTCCATCGTCATTAGAAGGCCCTGAACGTTACAATTCACTATCATTTTAGCGTCGGATTCGAAAATCTAGACTCACAGGAGAAGGATCATATTGTGCCCGAGACAGCAATATCCCCCTGGAGACAAGTCGGCTGGAGGACGATGTATGAAATCTCGACGCAATTTTAGTGTCCCATCGTCATTAGGAGGCCCTAAACGTTACAATTAACTATCATTTTTGCGTCGGATTGGAAAATCTAAACTCACAGGGGAACGACCAGACGGTGAACGAGGCAGCTATTGACACTTGGAGACAAGTCGGTTGGAGGACGATGTATTGGATCGCGACGCAAAATGAGTGTTCCATCGTCATTAGGAGGCCCTGAATGTTACAATTAACTATCAGTTTTTCGTCGGATTCGAAAATCTAAAGTCACAGGAGAACGACCATAATGTGCCCGAGGCAGCAATAGACCGTTGGAGACAAGTCGGCTGGAGGCCGATGTATTGAATCTCGACGCAATTTGAGTGTTCCATCGTCATTACAAGGCCCTGAACCTTACAATTAACTATCAGTTTCGCGTCGGATTCGAAAATCTACTCACAGGAGAAGTTCATACGGTGCTCGAGACAGCAATATACCCCTTGGAGACAATTCGGCTGGAGGACGATTTATTGAATCTCGACGCAATTTGAGTCTTCTATCGTCATTAGGAGGCGCTGAACGTTACAATTCACTATCATTTTTGCGTCGGCTTCGAAAATCTAGACTCACAGGAGAAGGATCATATTGTGCCCGAGACAGCAATATCCCCTTGGAGACAAGTCGGCTGGAGGACGATGTATTGAATCTCGACGCAATTTGAGTGTCCCATCGTCATTAGGAGGCCCTAAACGTTACAATTAACTATCATTTTTGCGTCGGATTCGATATTCTAAACTCACAGGGGAACGACCATACGGTGCCCGAAGCAGCTATTGACCCTTGGAGACAAGTCGGTTGGAGGACGATGTATTGGATCGCCACGCAAAATGAGTGTTCCATCGTCATTAGGAGGCCCTGAATGTTACAATTAACTATCATTTATGCGTCGGATTCGAAAATCTACTCACAGGAGAAGTTCATACGGTGCTCGAGACAGCAATATCCCCTTGGAGACAAGTCCGCTGGAGGCCGATGTATTGAATCTCGACGCAATTTGAGAGTTCCATCGGCATTAGGAGGCCCGAACGTTACAATTAACTATCATTTTTGCGTCGGATTCGAAAATCTAGACTTACAAGAGAACGACCATAAGGTGCCCCTAGGCAGCATTAGACCCTTGGAGACAAGTCGGCTGGAGGACGATGTATTGAATCTCGACGCAATTTGAGTGTCCCATCGTCATTACAAGGCCCTAAACGTTACAATTAACTATCATTTTTGCGTCGGATTCGATAATCTAAACTCACAGGAGAACGACCATAAGGTGCCCGAGGCAGCAACAGACCCTTGGAGACAAGTCGGCTGGAGGCCGATATATTGAATCTCGACGCAATTTGAGTGTTCCATCGTCATTACAAAACCCTGAACGTTACAATTAACTATCATTTTTGCGTCGGATTCGAAAATCTAGACTCACAGGAGAACGACCATAAGGTGCCCGAGGCAGCAATAGACCCTTGGAGACAAGTCGGCTGGAGGCCGATGTATTGAATATCGACGCAATTTGAGTGTTCCATCGGCATTAGGAGGCCCTGAACGTTACAATTAACTATCATTTTTGCGTCGGATTCGATAATCTAAGCTCACAGGATAACGACCATTAGGTGCCCGAGGCAGCAACAGACCCTTGGAGACAATTCGGCTGGAGGACGATGTATTGAATCTCGACGCAATTTGAGTGTTCCATCGTCATTACAAGGCCCTAAACGTTACAATTAACTATCATTTTTGCGTCGGATTCGATAATCTATACTCACAGGAGAACGACCATAAGGTGCCCGAGGCAGCAACAGACCCTTGGAGACAAGTCGGCTGGAGGCCGATGGATTGAATCTCGACGCAATTTGAGTGTCCCATCGTCATTAGAAGGCCCTGAACGTTACAATTAACTATCATTTATGCGTCGGATTCGAAAATCTACTCACAGGAGAAGTTCATACGGTGCTCGAGACAGCTATATCCCCTTGGAGACAAGTCCGCTGGAGGCCGATGTATTGAATCTCGACGCAATTTGAGTGTTCCATCGTCATTACAAGGCCCTGAACGTTACAATTAACTATCATTTTTGCGTCGGATTCGATAATCTAAACTCACAGGAGAACGACCATAAGGTGCCCGAGGCAGCAACAGACCCTTGGAGACAAGTCCGCTGGAGGCCGATGTATTGAATCTCGACGCAATTTGAGTGTTCCATCGTCATTACAAGGCCCTGAACGTTACAATTAACTATCATTTTTGCGTCGGATTCGATAATCTAAACTCACAGGAGAACGACCATAAGGTGCCCGTGGCAGCAACAGACCCTTGGAGACAAGTCGGCTGGAGGCCGATGTATTGAATATCGACGCAATTTGAGTGTTCCATCGGCATTAGGAGGCCCTGAACGTTACAATTAACTATCATTTTTGCGTCGGATTCGATAATCTAAACTCACAGGAGAACGACCATAAGGTGCCTGAGGCAGCAACAGACCCTTGGAGACAATTCGGCTGGAGGACGATGTATTGAATCTCGACGCAATTTGAGTGTTCCATCGTCATTACAAGGCCCCAAACGTTACAATTAACTATCATTTTTGCGACGGATTCGATAATCTAAACTCACAGGAGAACGACCATAAGCTGCCCGAGGCAGCAACAGACCCTTGGAGACAAGTCGGCTGGAGGCCGATATATTGAATCTCGACGCAATTTGAGTGCTCCATCGTCATTAAAAGGCCCTGAACGTTACAATTAACTATCATTTTTGCGTCGGATTCGAAAATCTAGACTCACAGGAGAACGACCATAAGGTGCCCGAGGCAGCAATAGACCCTTGGAGACAAGTCGGCTGGAGGCCGATGAATTGAATCTCGACGCAATTTGAGTGTTCCATCGGCATTAGGAGGCCCTGAACGTTACAATTAACTATCATTTTTGCGTCGGATTCGAAAATCTAGACTCACAGGAGAACGACCATGTGGTGCCCGAGGCAGCGATATCCCCTTGGAGACAAGTCGGCTGGAGGCCGATGTATTGAATCTCGACGCAATTTGAGTGTTCCATCGTCATTAGAAGGCCCTGAACGTTACAATTATCTATCATTTTTGCGTCGGATTCGAAAATCTAGACTCACAGGAGAACGACCATACAGAGCCCGAGGCAGCAATAGACCCTTGGAGACAAGTCGGCTGGAGGACGATGAATTGAATCTCGACGCAATTTAAGAGTTCCATCGACATTAGGCGGCCCTGAACGTTACAATTAACTATCATTTTTGCGTCGGATTCGAAAATCTAGACTTACAAGAGAACGACCATAAAGTGCCCGAGGCAGCATTAGACCCTTGGAGACAAGTCGGCTGCAGGATGATGTATTGAATCTCGACGCAATTTGAGTGTTCCATCGTCATTAGGAGGCCGTGAATGTTACAATTAACTATCAGTTTTTCGTCGGATTCGAAAATCTAGTCTCACAGCAGACGAACCATTTGGTGCCCGAGGCAGCAATATCCCCTTGGAGACAAATCGGCTTGAGGACGATGTATTGAATCTCGACGCAATTTGAGTCTTCTATCGTCATTAGGAGGCGCTGAACGTTACAATTCACTATCATTTTTGCGTCGGATTCGAAAATCTAGACTCACAGGAGAAGGATCATATGGTGCCCGAGGCAGCAACAGACCCTTTGAGACAAGTCGGCTGGAGGCCGATGTATTGAATCTCGACGCAATTTGAGTGAGCCATCGGCATTAGGAGGCCCTGAACGTTACAATTAACTATCAGTTTCGCGTCGGATTCGAAAATCTACTCACAGGAGAAGTTCATACGGTGCTCGAGACAGCAATATACCCCTTGGAGACAAATCGGCTGGAGGACGATGTATTGAATCTCGACGCAATTTGAGTCTTCTATCGTGATTAGGAGGCGCTGAACGTTACAATTCACTATCATTTTTGCGTCGGATTCGAAAATCTAGACTCACAGTAGAAGGATCATATTGTGCCCGAGACAGCAATATCCCCTTGGAGACAAGTAGGCTGGAGGACGATGTATTGAATCTCGACGCAATTTGAGTGTCCCATCGTCATTAGGAGGCCCTAAACGTTACAATTAACTATCATTTTTGCGTCGGATTCGATAATCTAAACTCACAGGAGAACGACCATAAGGTGCCCGAGGCAGCATAGACCGTTGGAAACAAGTCGGCTGGAGGCCGATGTATTGAATCTCGACGCAATTTGAGTGTCCCATCGACATTAGAAGGCCCTGAACGTTACAATTAACTATCATTTTTGCGTCGGATTCGAAAATCTAGACTTACAAGAGAACGACCATAAGGTGCCCGAGGCAGCATTGGACCCTTGGAGACAAGTCGGCTGGAGGACGATGTATTGAATCTCGACGCAAATTGAGGGTCCCATCGTCATTACAAGGCCCTAAACGTTACAATTAACTATCATTTTTGCGTCGGACTCGATAATCTAAACTCACAGGAGAACGACCATAAGGTGCCCGAGGCAGCAACAGACCCTTGGAGACAAGTCGGCTGGAGGCCGATGTATTGAATCTCGACGCAATTTGAGTGTTCCATCGTCATTAGAAGGCCCTGAACGTTACAATTAATTATCATTTTTGCGTCGGATTCGAAAATCTATACTCACAGGAGAACGACCATAAGGAGCCCGAGGCAGCAATAGACCCTTGGAGACAAGTCGGCTGGAGGCCGATGTATTGAATATCGACGCAATTTGAGTGTTCCATTTGCATTAGGAGGCCCTGAACGTTACAATTAACTATCATTTTTGCGTCGGACTCGATAATCTAAACTCACAGGAGAACGACCATAAGGTGCCCGAGGCAGCAACAGACCCTTGGAGAGAATTCGGCTGGAGGACGATGTATTGAATCTCGACGCAATTTGAGTGTTCCATCGTCATTACAAGGCCCTAAACGTTACAATTAACTATCATTTTTGCGTCGGATTCGATAATCTAAACTCACAGGAGAACGACCATAATGTGCCCGAGGCAGCAACAGACCTTTGGAGACAAGTCGGCTGGAGGCCGATGTATTGAATCTCGACGCAATTTGAGTGTTCCATCGTCATTACAAGGCCCTGAACGTTACAATTAACTATCATTTTTGCGTCGGATTCGAAAATCTAAACTCACAGGAGAACGACCATAAGGTGCCCGAGGCAGCAATAGACCCTTGGAGACAAGTCGGTTGGAGGCCGATGTATTGAATCTCGACGCAATTTGAGTGTTCCATCGGCATTAGGAGGCCCTGAACGTTACAATTAACTATCATTTTTGCGTCGGATTCGAAAATCTAGACTCACAGGAGAAGGACCATGTGGTGCCCGAGGCAGCGATATCCCCTTGGAGACAAGTCGGCTGGAGGCCGATGTATTGAATCTCGACGCAATTTGAGTGTTCCATCGTCATTAGAAGGCCCTGAACGTTACAATTAACTATCATTTTTGCGTCGGATTCGAAAATCTAGACTTACAAGAGAACGACCATAAAGTGCCCGAGGCAGCATTAGACTCTTGGAGACAAGTCGGCTGGAGGATGATGTATTGGATCGCGACGCAATTTGAGTGTTCCATCGTCGTTAGGAGGCCCTGAATGTTACAATTAACTATCAGTTTTTTTCGGATTCGAAAATCTAGTCTCACAGCAGACGAACCATTTGGTGCCCGAGGCAGCAATAGAACCTTGGAGACAAGTCGGCTGGAGGCCGATGTATTGAATCTCGACGCAATTTGAGTGTTCCATCGGCATTAGGAGGCCCTGAACGTTACAATTAACTATCATTTTTGCGTCGTATTCGATAATCTAAACTCACAGGAGAACGACCATAAGGTGCCCGAGTCAGCAATAGACCCGTGGAGACAAGTCGGCTGGAGGCCGATGTATTGAATCTCGACGCAATTTGAGTGTTCCATCGTCATTACAAGGCCCTGAACGTTACAATTAACTATCATTTTTGCGTCGGATTCGAAAATCTAGACTCACAGGAGAACGACCATAACGTGCCCGAGGCAGCAATAGACCCTTGGAGACAAGCCGGCTGGAGGACGATGTATTGAATCTCGACGCAATTTGAGTGTTCCATCGTCATTACAAGGCCCTGAACGTTACAATTAACTATCATTTTTGCGTCGGATTCGAAAATCTAGACTCACAGGAGAACGACCATAAGGTGCCCGAGGCAGCAATAGACCCTTGGAGACAAGTCGGCTGGAGGACGATGTATTGGATCGCGACGCAATTTGAGTCTTCTATCGTCATTAGGCTGCGCTGAACGTTACAATTCACTATCATTTTTGCGTCGGATTCGAAAATCTAGACTCACAGGAGAAGGACCATGAGGTGCCCGAGGCAGCGATATCCCCTTGGAGACAACTCGGCTGGAGGCCGATGTATTGAATCTCGACGCAATTTGAGAGTTCCATCGTCATTAGGCGGCCCTGAACGTTACAATTAACTATCATTTTTGCGTCGGATTCGAAAATCTAGACTTACAAGAGAACGACCATAAAGTGCCCGAGGCAGCATTAGAGCCTTGGAGACAAGTCGGCTGGAGGATGATGTATTGGATCGCGACGCAATTTGAGTGTTCCATCGTCATTAGGAGGCCCTGAATGTTACAATTAACTATCAGTTTTTCGTCGGATTCGAGAATCTAGACTCACAGCAGACGAACCATTTGGTGCCCGAGGCAGCAATATCCCCTTGGAGACAAATCGGCTGGAGGACGATGTATTGAATCTCGACGCAATTTGAGTCTTCTATCGTCATTAGGAGGCGCTGAACGTTACAATTCACTATCATTTTTGCGTCGGATTCGAAAATCTAGACTCACAGGAGAAGGATCATATTGTGCCCGACACAGCAATATCCCCTTGGAGACAAGTCGGCTGGAGGACGATGTATTGATTCTCGACGCAATTTGAGTGTCCCATCGTCATTAGAAGGCCCTAAACGTTACAATTAACTATCATTTTTGCGTCGGATTCGATAATCTAAACTCACAGGGGAACGACCATACGGTGCCCGAGGCAGCTATTGACCCTTGGAGACAAGTCGGTTGGAGGACGATGTATTGGATCGCCACGCAAAATGAGTGTTCCATCGTCATTAGGAGGCCCTGAATGTTACAATTAACTATCACTTTTTCGTCGGATTCGAAAATCTAAACTCAAAGGAGAACGACCATAAGGTGCCCGAGGCAGAAATAGACCGTTGGAGACAAGTCGGCTATAGGCCGATGTATTGAATCTCGACACAATTTGAGTGTCCCATCGTCATTAGAAGGCCCTGAACGTTACAATGAATTATCATTTATGCGTCGGATTCGAAAATCTACTCACAGGAGAAGTTCATACGGTGCTCGATACAGCAATATACCCCTTGGAGACAAGTCCGCTGGAGGCCGATGTATTGAATATCGATGCAATTTGAGTGTTCCATCGTCATTAGGAGGCCCTAAACGTTACAATTAATTATCATTTTTGCGTCGGATTCGATAATCTAAACTCACAGGAGAACGACCATTAGGTGCCCGAGGCAGCATTAGAACCTTGGAGACAAGTCGGCTGGAGGCCAATGTATTGAATCTCGACGCAATTTGAGTGTTCCATCGTCATTACAAGGCCCTGAACGTTACAATTAACTATCATTTTTGCGTCGGATTCGAAAATCTAGACTCACAGGAGAACGACCATAAGGTGCCCGAGGCAGCAATAGACCCTTGGAGACAAGTCGGCTGGAGGCCGATGTATTAAATCTCGACGCAATTTGAGTGTTCCATCGGCATTAGGAGGCCCTGAACGTTACAATTAACTATCATTTTTGCGTCGGATTCGATAATCTAAACTCACAGGAGAACGACCATTAGGTGCCCGAGGCAGCATTAGACCCTTGGAGACAAGTCGGCTGGAGGCCGATGAGTTGAATCTCGACGCAATTTGAGTGTCCCATCGTCATTACAAGGCCCTGAACGTTACAATTAACTATCATTTTTGCGTCGGATTCGAAAATCTAGACTCACAGGAGAACGACCATAAGGTGCCCGAGGCAGCAATAGACCCTTGGAGACAAGTCGGCTGGAGGCCGATGTATTAAATCTCGACGCAATTTGAGTGTTCCATCGGCATTAGGAGGCCCTGAACGTTACAATTAACTATCATTTTTGCGTCGGATTCGAAAATCTAGACTCACAGGAGAACGACCAGAAGGTGCCCGAGGCAGCAATAGACCCTTGGAGACAAGTTGGCTGGAGGCCGATGAATTGAATCTCGACGCAATTTGAGTGTTCCATCGGCATTAGGAGGCCCTGAACGTTACGATTAACTATCATTTTTGCGTCGGATTCGAAAATCTAGACTCACTGGAGGACCATGTGGTGCCCGAGGCAGCGATATCCCCTTGGAGACAAGTCGGCTGGAGGCCGATGTATTGAATCTCGACGCAATTTGAGTCTTCTATCGTCATTAGGAGGCGCTGAACGTTACAATTCACTATCATTTTTGCGTCGGATTCGAAAATCTAGACTCACAGGAGAAGGATCATATTGGGCCCGAGACAGCAATATCCCCTTGGAGACAAGTCGTCTGGAGGACAATGTATTGAATCTCGACGCAATTTGAGTGTTCCATCGTCATTACAAGGCCCTGAACCTTACAATTAACTATCAGTTTCGCGTCGGATTCGTAAATCAACTCACAGGAGAAGTTCATACGGTGCTCGAGACAGCAATATACCCCTTGGAGACAAATCGGCTGGAGGACGATGTATTGAATCTCGACGCAATTTGAGTCTTCTATCGTCATTAGGAGGCGCTGAACGTTACAATTCACTATCATTTTTGCGTCGGATTCGAAAATCTAGACTCACAGGAGAAGGATCATATTGTGCCCGAGACAGCAATATCCCCTTGGAGACAAGTCGGCTGGAGGACGATGTATTGAATCTCGACGCAATATGAGTGTCCCATCGTCATTAGGAGGCCCTAAACGTTACAATTAACTATCATTTTTGCGTCGGATTCGATAATCTAAACTCACAGGGAAACGAACATACGGTGCCCGAGGCAGCTATTGACCCTTGGAGACAAGTCGGTTGGAGGACGATGTATTGGATCGCCACGCAAAATGAGTGTTCCATCGTCATTAGGAGGCCCTGAATGTTACAATTAACTATCAGTTTTTCGTCGGATTCGAAAATCTAAACTCTCAGGAGAACGACCATAAGGTGCACGAGGCAGCAATAGACCGTTGGAGACAAGTCGGCTGGAGGCCGATGTATTGAATCTCGACGCAATTTGAGTGTCCCATCGTCATTAGAAGGCCCTGATCGTTACAATTAACCATCATTTATGCGTCGGATTCGAAAATCTACTCACAGGAAAAGTTCATACGGTGCTCGAGACAGCAATATCCCCTTGGAGACAAGTCCGCTGGAGGCCGATGTATTGAATCTCGACGCAATTTGAGAGTTCCATCGGCATTAGGAAGCCCTGAACGTTAGAATTAACTATCATTTTTGCGTCGGATTCGATAATCTAAACTCACAGGAGAACGACCATAAGGTGCCCGAGGCAGCAACAGACCCTTGGAGACAAGTCGGCTGGAGGACGATGTATTGAATCTCGACGCAATTTGAGTGTTCCATCGTCATTACAAGGCCCTAAACGTTACAATTAACTATCATTTTTGCGTCGGATTCGAAATTCTAAACTCACAGGAGAACGACCATAAGGTGCCCGAGGCAGCAACAGACCCTTGGAGTCAAGTCGGCTGGAGGCCCATGTATTGAATCTCGACGCAATTTGAGTGTTCCATCGTCATTGCAAGGCCCTGAACGTTACAATTAACTATCATTTTTGCGTCGGATTCGAAAATCTAGACTCACAGGTGAACGACCATAAGGTGCCCGAGGCAGCAATAGTCCCTTGGAGACAAATCGGCTGGAGGCCGATGTATTGAATCTCGACGCAATTTCAGTGTTCCATCGGCATTAGGAGGCCCTGAACGTTACAATTAACTATCAATTTTTGCGTCGGATTCGATAATCTAAACTCACAGGAGAACGACCATCAGGTGCCCGAGGCAGCAACAGACACTTGGAGACAAGTCGGCTGGAGGACGATGTATTGAATCTCGACGCAATTTGAGTGTTCCATCGTCATTACAAGGCCCTGAACGTTACAATTAACTATCATTTTTGCGTCGGATTCGAAAATCTAGACTCACAGGAGAACGACCATAAGGTGCCCGAGGTAGAAATAGACCATTGGAGACAAGTCGGCTGGAGGACGATGTATTGGATCGCGACGCAATTTGAGTCTTCTATCGTCATTAGGAGGCGCTGAACGTTACAATTCACTATCATTTTTGCGTCGGATTCGAAAATCTAGACACACAGGAGAAGGACCATGTGGTGCCCGAGGCAGCGATATCCCCTTGGAGACAAGTCGGCTGGAGGCCGATGTATTGAATCTCGACGCAATTTGAGTGTTCCATCGTCATTAGAAGGCCCTGAACGTTACAATTCACTATCATTTTAGCGTCGGATTCGAAAATCTAGACTCACAGGAGAAGGATCTTATTGTGCCCGAGACAGCAATATCCCCTTGGAGACAAGTCGGCTGGAGGACGATGTATTGAATCTCGACGCAATTTGAGTGTCCTATCGTCATTAGGAGGCTCTAAACGTTACAATTAACTATCATTTTTGCGTCGGATTCGAAAATCTAAACTCACAGGGGAACGACCATACGGTGCCCGAGGCAGCTATTGACCCTTGGAGACAAGTCGGTTGGAGGACGATGTATTGGATCGCGACGCAAAATGAGTGTTCCATCGTCATTAGGAGACCCTGAATGTTACAATTAACTATCAGTTTTTCGTCGGATTCGAAAATCTAAACTCACAGGAGAACGACCATAAGGTGCCCGAGGCAGCAATAGACCGTTGGAGACAAGTCGGCTGGAGGCCGATGTATTGAATCTCGACGCAATTTGAGTGTTCCATCGTCATTACAAGGCCCTGAACCTTACAATTAACTATCAGTTTCGCGTCGGATTCGAAAATCTACTCACATGAGAAGTTCATACGGTGCTCGAGACAGCAATATACCCCTTGGAGACAAATCGGCTGGAGGACGATGTGTTGAATCTCGACGCAATTTGAGTCTTCTATCGTCATTAGGAGGCAATGAACGTTACAAGTCACTATCATTTTTGCGTCGGATTCGAAAATCTAGACTCACAGGAGAAGGATCATATTGTGCCCGAGACAGCAATATCCCCTTGGAGACAAGTCGGCTGGAGGACGATGTATTGAATCACGACGCAATTTGAGTGTCCCATCGTCATTAGGAGGCCCTAAACGTTACAATTAACTATCATTTTTGCGTCGGATTCGAAAATCTAAACTCGCAGGGGAACGACCATACGGTGCCCGAGGCAGCTATTGACCCTTGGAGACAAGTCGGTTGAAGGACGATGTATTGAATCTCGACGCAATTTGAGTGTCCCATCGTCATTAGAAGGCCCTGAACGTTACAATTAACTATCATTTTTGCGTCGGATTCGAAAATCTAGACTTACAAGAGAACGACCATAAGGTGCCCGAGGCAGCATTAGACCCTTGGAGACAAGTCGGCTGGAGGACGATGTATTGATTCTCGACGCAATTTGAGAGTTCTATCGTCATCAGGAGGCGCTGAACGTTACTATTCACTATCATTTTTGTGTCGGATTCGAAAATCTAGACTCACAGAAGAAGGATCATATGGTGCCCGAGGCAGCAACAGACCCTTGGGGACAAGTCGGCTGGAGGCCGATGTATAGAATATCGACGCAATTTGAGTGTTCCATCGTCATTAGGAGGCCCTGAATGTTACAATTAACTATCAGTTTTTCGGCGGATTCGAAAATCTAAACTCACAGGAGAACGACCATAAAGTGCCCGAGGCAGCAATAGACCGTTGGAGGCAAGTCGGCTGGAGGTCGATGTATTGAATCTCGACGCAATTTGAGTGTCCCATCGTCATTAGAAGGCCCTGATCGTTACAATTAACTATCATTTATGCGTCGTATTCGAAAATCTACTCACAAGAGAAGTTCATACGGTGCTCGAGACAGCAATATCCCCTTGGAGACAAGTCCGCTGGAGGCCGATGTATTGAATCTCGACGCAATTTGAGAGTTCCATCGGCATTAGGAGGCCCTGAACGTTACAATTAACTATCATTTTTGCGTCGGATCGAAAATCTAGACTTACAAGAGAACGACCATAAGGTGCCCGAGGCAGCATTAGACCCTTGGAGACAAGTCGGCTGGAGGACGATGTATTGAATCTCGACGCAATTTGAGTGTTCCATCGTCATTACAAGGCCCTGAACGTTACAATTAACTATCATTTTTGCGTCGGATTCGAAAATCTAGACTCACAGGTGAACGACCATAAGGTGCCCGAGGCAGCAATAGTCCCTTGGAGACAAATCGGCTGGAGGCCGATGTATTGAATCTCGACGCAATTTGAGTGTTCCATCGGCATTAGGAGGCCCTGAACGTTACAATTAACTATCAATTTTTGCGTCGGATTCGATAATCTAAACTCACAGGAGAACGACCATAAGGTGCCCGAGGCAGCAACAGACACTTGGAGACAAGTCGGCTGGAGGACGATGTATTGAATCTCGACGCAATTTTAGTGTTCCATCGTCATTACAAGGCCCTGAACGTTACAATTAACTATCATTTTTGCGTCGGATTCAAAAATCTAGACTCACAGGAGAACGACCATAAGGTGCCCGAGGTAGAAATAGACCCTTGGAGACAAGTCGGCTGGAGGACGATGTATTGGATCGCGACGCAATTTGAGTCTTATATCGTCATTAGGAGGCGCTGAACGTTACAATTCACTATCATTTTTGCGTCGGATTCGAAAATCTAGACACACAGGAGAAGGACCATGTGGTGCCCGAGGCAGCGATATCCCCTTGGAGACAAGTCGGCTGGAGGCCGATGTATTGAATCTCGACGCAATTTGAGTGTTCCATCGTCATTAGAAGGCCCTGAACGTTACAATTCACTATCATTTTAGCGTCGGATTCGAAAATCTAGACTCACAGGAGAAGGATCATATTGTGCCCGAGACAGCAATATCCCCTTGGAGACAAGTCGGATGGAGGACGATGTATTGAATCTCTACGCAATTTGAGTGTCCTATCGTCATTAGGAGGCTCTAAACGTTACAATTAACTATCATTTTTGCGTCGGATTCGAAAATCTAAACTCACAGGGGAACGACCATACGGTGCCCGAGGCAGCTATTGACCCTTGGAGACAAGAAGGTTGGAGGACGATGTATTGGATCGCGACGCAAAATGAGTGTTCCATCGTCATTAGGAGACCCTGAATGTTACAATTAACTATCAGTTTTTCGTCGGATTCGAAAATCTAAACTCACAGGAAGACGACCATAAGGTCCCCGAGGCAGCAATAGACCGTTGGAGACAAGTCGGCTGGAGGCCGATGTATTGAATCTCGACGCAATTTGAGTGTTCCATCGTCATTACAAGGCCCTGAACCTTACAATTAACTATCAGTTTCGCGTCGGATTCGAAAATCTACTCACATGAGAAGTTCATACGGTGCTCGAGACAGCAATATACCCCTTGGATACAAATCGGCTGGAGGACGATGTATTGAATCTCGACGCAATTTGAGTCTTCTATCGTCATTAGGAGGCAATGAACGTTACAAATCACTATCATTTTTGCGTCGGATTCGAAAATCTAGACTCACAGGAGAAGGATCATATTGTGCCCGAGACAGCAATATCCCCTTGGAGACAAGTCGGCTGGAGGACGATGTACTGAATCTCGACGCAATTTGAGTGTCCCATCGTCATTAGGAGGCCCTAAACGTTACAATTAACTATCATTTTTGCGTCGGATTCGAAAATCTAAACTCACAGGGGAACGACCATACGGTGCCCGAGGCAGCTATTGACCCTTGGAGACAAGTCGGTTGAAGGACGATGTATTGAATCTCGACGCAATTTGAGAGTTCTATCGTCATCAGGAGGCGCTGAACGTTACTATTCACTATCATTTTTGTGTCGGATTCGAAAATCTAGACTCACAGAAGAAGGATCATATGGTGCCCGAGGCAGCAACAGACCCTTGGAGACAAGTCGGCTGGAGGCCGATGTATAGAATATCGACGCAATTTGAGTGTTCCATCGTCATTAGGAGGCCCTGAATGTTACAATTAACTATCAGTTTTTCGTCGGATTCGAAAATCTAAACTCACAGGAGAACGACCATAAAGTGCCCGAGGCAGCAATAGACCGTTGGAGACAAGTCGGCTGGAGGTCGATGTATTGAATCTCGACGCAATTTGAGTGTCCCATCGTCATTAGAAGGCCCTGATCGTTACAATTAACTATCATTTATGCGTCGGATTCGAAAATCTACTCACGAGAGAAGTTCATACGGTGCTCGAGACAGCAATATCCCCTTGGAGACAAGTCCGCTGGAGGCCGATGTATTGAATCTCGACGCAATTTGAGAGTTCCATCGGCATTAGGAGGCCCTGAACGTTACAATTAACTATCATTTTTGCGTCGGATTCGAAAATCTAGACTTACAAGAGAACGACCATAAGGTGCCCGAGGCAGCATTAGACCCTTGGAGACAAGTCGGCTGGAGGACGATGTATTGAATCTCGACGCAATTTGAGTGTCCCATCGTCATTACAAGGCCCTAAACGTTACAATTAACTATCATTTTAGCGTCGGATTCGAAAATCTAGACTCACAGGAGAACGACCATAAGGTGCCCGAGGCAGCAATAGACCCTTGAAGACAAGTCGGCTGGAGGCCGATGTATTGAATCTCGACGCAATTTGAGTGTTCCATCGGCATTAGGTGGCCCTGAACGATACAATTAACTATCATTTTTGCGTCGGATTCGATAATCTAAACTCACAGGAGGACGACCATAAGGTGCCCGAGGCAGCAACAGACCCTTGGAGACAAGTCGGCTGGAGGACGATGTATTGAATCTCGACGCAATTTGAGTGTTCCATCGTCATTGCAAGGACCTGAACGTTACAAATAACTATCATTTTTGCGTCGGATTCGAAAATCTAGACTCACAGGAGAACGACCATAAGGTGCCCGAGGCAGCAATAGACCCTTGGAGACAAGTCGGCTGGAGGCCGATGTATTGAATCTCGACGCAATTTGAGTGTTCCATCGTCATTAGAAGGCCCTGAACGTTACAATTCACTATCATTTTAGCGTCGGATTCGAAAATCTAGACTCGCAGGAGAAGGATCATATTGTGCCCGAGACAGCAATATCCCCTTGGAGACAAGTCGGCTGGAGGACGATGTATTGAATCTCGACGCAATTTGAGTCTTCTATCGTCATTAGGAGGCGCTGAACGTTACAATTCACTATCATTTTTGCGTCGGATTCGAAAATCTAGACTCACAGGAGAAGGATCATATTGTGCCCGAGACAGCAATATCCCCTTGGAGACAAGTCGGCTGGAGGACGATGTATTGAATCTCGACGCAATTTGAGTGTCCCATCGTCATTAGGAGGCCCTAAACGTTACAATTAACTATCATTTTTGCGTCGGATTCGATAACCTAAACTCACAGGGGAACGACCATACGGTGCCCGAGGCAGCTATTGACCCTTGGAGACAAGTCGGTTGGAGGACGATGTATTGGATCGCCACGCAAAATGAGTGTTACATCGTCATTAGGAGGCCCTGAATGTTACAATTAACTATCAGTTTTTCGTCGGATTCGAAAATCTAAACTCACAGGAGAACGACCATAAGGTGCCCGAGGCAGCAATAGACCGTTGGAGACAAGTCGGCTGGAGGCCGATGTATTGAATCTCGACGCAATTTGAGTGTCCCATCGTCATTAGAAGGCCCTGATCGTTACAATTAACTATCATTTTTGAGTCGGATTCGAAAATCTACTCACAGGAGAAGTTCATACGGTGCTCGAGACAGCAATATCCCCTTGGAGACAAGTCCGCTGGATGCCGATGTATTGAATTTCGACGCAATTTGAGAGTTCCATCGGCATTAGGAGGCCCTGAACGTTACACTTAACTATCATTTTTGCGTCGGATTCGAAAATCTAGACTTACAAGAGAACGACCATAAGGTGCCCGAGGCAGCATTAGACCCTTGGAGACAAGTCGGCTGGAGGACGATGTATTGAATCTCGACGCGATTTGAGTGTCCCATCGTCATTACAAGGCCCTAAACGTTACAATTAACTATCATTTTTGCGTCGGATTCGATAATCTAAACTCACAGGAGAACGACCATAAGGTGCCCGAGGCAGCAACAGACCCTTGGAGACAAGTCGGCTGGAGGCCGATGATTTGAATCTCGACGCAATTTGAGTGTTCCATCGTCATTACAAGGCCCTGAACGTTACAATTAACTATCATTTTTGCGTCGGATTCGAAAATCTAGACTCACAGGAGAACGACCATAAGGTGCCCGAGGCAGCAATAGACCCTTGGAGACAAGTCGGCTGGAGGCCGATGTATTGAATCTCGACGCAATTTGAGTGTTCCATCGGCATTAGGAAGCCCTGAACGTTAGAATTAACTATCATTTTTGCGTCGGATTCGATAATCTAAACTCACAGGAGCACGACCATAAGGTGCCCGAGGCAACAACAGACCCTTGGAGACAAGTCGGCTGGAGGACGATGTATTGAATCTCGACGCGATTTGAGTGTTCCATCGTCATTACAAGGCCCTAAACGTTACAATTAACTATCATTTTTGCGTCGGATTCGATAATCTAAACTCACAGGAGAACGACCATAAGGTGCCCGAGGCTGCAACAGACCCTTGGAGACAAGTCGGCTGGAGGCCGATGTATTGAATCACGACGCAATTTGAGTGTTCCATCGTCATTACAAGGCCCTGAACGTTACAATTAACTATCATTTTTGCGTCGGATTCGAAAATCTAGACTCACAGGAGAACGACCATAAGGTGCCCGAGGCAGCAACAGACCCATGGAGACAAGTCGGCTGGAGGACGATGTATTGAATCTCGACGCAATTTGAGTGTTCCATCGTCATTACAAGGCCCTGAACGTTACAATTAACTATCATTTTTGCGTCGGATTCGAAAATCTTGACTCACAGGAGAACGACCATAAGGTGCCCGAGGCAGCAATAGACCCTTGGAGACAAGTCGGCTGGAGGCCGATGTATTGAATCTCGACGCATTTTGAGTGTTCCATCGTCATTACAAGGCCCTGAACCTTACAATTAACTATCAGTTTCGCGTCGGTTCAAAATCTACTCACAGGAGAAGTTCATACGGTGCTCGAGACAGCAATATACCCCTTGGAGGCAAATCGGCTGGAGGACGATGTATTGAATCTCGACGCAGTTTGAGTCTTCTATCGTCATTAGAAGGCCCTGAACGTTACAATTAACTATCATTTTTGCGTCGGATTCGATAATCTAAACTCACAGGAGAACGACCATAAGGTGCCCGAGGCAGCAACAGACCCTTGGAGACAAGTCGGCTGGAGGACGATGTATTCAATCTCGACGCAATTTGAGTGTTCCATCGTCATTACAAGGCCCTGAACGTTACAATTAACTATCCTTTTTGCGTCGGATTCGAAAATCTAGACTCACAGGAGAACGACCATAAGGTGCCCGAGGTAGCAATAGACACTTGGAGACAAGTCGGCTGGAGGCCGATGTATTGAATCTCGACGCAATTTGAGTGTTCCATCGTCATTAGAAGGCCCTGAACGTTACAATTCACTATCATTTTAGCGTCGGATTCGAAAATCTAGACTCACAGGAGAAGGATCATATTGTGCCCGTGACAGCAATATCCCCTTGGAGACAAGTCGGCTGGAGGACGATGTATTGAATCTCGACGCAATTTGAGTGTCCTATCGTCATTAGGAGGCCCTAAACGTTACAATTAACTATCATTTTTGCGTCGGATTCGAAAATCTAAACTCACAGGGGAACGACCATACGGTGCCCGAGGCAGCTATTGACCCTTGGAGACAAGTCGGTTGAAGGACGATGTATTGAATCTCGACGCAATTTGAGAGTTCTATCGTCATCAGGAGGCGCTGAACGTTACTATTCACTATCATTTTTGTGTCGGATTCGAAAATCTAGACTCACAGAAGAAGGATCATATGGTGCCCGAGGCAGCAACAGACCCTTGGAGACAAGTCGGCTGGAGGCCGATGTATAGAATATCGACGCAATTTGAGTGTTCCATCGTCATTAGGAGGCCCTGAATGTTACAATTAACTATCAGTTTTTCGTCGGATTCGAAAATCTAAACTCACAGGAGAACGACCATAAAGTGCCCGAGGCAGCAATAGACCGTTGGAGACAAGTCGGCTGGAGGTCGATGTATTGAATCTCGACGCAATTTGAGTGTCCCATCGTCATTAGAAGGCCCTGATCGTTACAATTAACTATCATTTATGCGTCGGATTCGAAAATCTACTCACGAGAGAAGTTCATACGGTGCTCGAGACAGCAATATCCCCTTGGAGACAAGTCCGCTGGAGGCCGATGTATTGAATCTCGACGCAATTTGAGAGTTCCATCGGCATTAGGAGGCCCTGAACGTTACAATTAACTATAATTTTTGCGTCGGATTCGAAAATCTAGACTTACAAGAGAACGACCATAAGGTGCCCGAGGCAGCATTAGACCCTTGGAGACAAGTCGGCTGGAGGACGATGTATTGAATCTCGACGCTATTTGAGAGTTCCATCGGCATTAAGAGGCCCTGAACTTTACAATTAACTATCATTTTTGCGTCGGATTCGATAATCTAAACTCACAGGAGAACGACCATAAGGTGCCCGAGGCAGCAACAGACCCTTGGAGACAAGTCGGCTGGAGGACGATGTATTGAATCTCGACGCAATTTGAGTGTTCCATCGTCATTACAAGGCCCTAAACGTTACAATTAACTATCATTTTTGCGTCGGATTCGATAATCTAAACTCACAGGAGAACGACCATAAGGTGCCCGAGGCAGCAACAGACCCTTGGAGACAAGTCGGCTGCAGGCCGATGTATTGAATCTCGACGCAATTTAAGTGTTCCATCGTCATTACAAGGCCCTGAACGTTACAATTAACTATCATTTTTGCGTCGGATTCGAAAATCTAGACTCACAGGAGAACGACCATAAGGTGCCCGAGGCAGCAACCGACCCATGGAGACAAGTCGGCTGGAGGCCGATGTATTGAATCTCGACGCAATTTGAGTGTTCCATCGTCATTAGAAGGGGCTGAACGTTATAATTCACTATCATTTTAGCGTCGGATTCGAAAATCTAGACCCACAGGTGAAGGATCATATTGTGCCCGAGACAGCAATATCCCCTTGGAGACAAGTCGGCTGGAGGACGATGTATTGAATCTCGACGCAATTTGAGTGTCCCATCGACATTAGGAGGCCCTAAACGTTACAATTAACTATCATTTTTGCGTCGGATTCGAAAATCTAAACTCACAGGGGAACGACAATACGGTGCCCGAGGCAGCTATTGACCCTTGGAGACAAGTCGGTTGGAGGACGATGTATTGGATCGCGACGCAAAATGAGTGTTCCATCGTCATTAGGAGGCCCTGAATGTTACAATTAACTATCAGTTTTTCGTCGTATTCGAAAATCTAAACTCACAGGAGAACGACCATAAGGTGACCGAGGCAGCAATAGACCGTTGGAGACAAGTCGGCTGGAGGCCGAAGTATTGAATCTCGACGCAATTTGAGTGTTCCATCGTCATTACAAGGCCCTGAACCTTACAATTAACTATCAGTTTCGCGTCGGATTCGTAAATCTACTCACAGGAGAAGTTCATACGGTGCTCGAGACAGCAATATACCCCTTGGAGACAAATCGGCTGGAGGACGATGTATTGAATCTCGACGCAATTTGAGTCTTCTATCGTCATTAGGAGGCGCTGAACGTTACAATTCACTATCATTTTTGCGTCGGATTCGAAAATCTAGACTCACAGGAGAAGGATCATATTGTGCCCGAGACAGCAATATCCCCTTGGAGACAAGTCGGCTGGAGGACGATGTATTGAATCTCGACGCAATTTGAGTGTCCCATCGTCATTAGGAGGCCCTAAACGTTACAATTAACTATCATTTTTGCGTCGGATTCGATAATCTAAACTCACAGGGGAACGACCATACGGTGCCCGAGGCAGCTATTGACCCTTGGAGACAAGTCGGTTGGAGGACGATGTATTGGATCGCCACGCAAAATGAGTGTTACATCGTCATTAGGAGGCCCTGAATGTTACAATTAACTATCAGTTTTTCGTCGGATTCGAAAATCTAAACTCACAGGAGAACGACCATAAGGTGCCCGAGGCAGCAATAGACCGTTGGAGACAAGTCGGCTGGAGGCCGATGTATTGAATCTCGACGCAATTTGAGTGTCCCATCGTCATTAGAAGGCCCTGATCGTTACAATTAACTATCATTTATGAGTCGGATTCGAAAATCTACTCACAGGAGAAGTTCATACGGTGCTCGAGACAGCAATATCCCCTTGGAGACAAGTCCGCTGGAGGCCGATGTATTGAATTTCGACGCAATTTGAGAGTTCCATCGGCATTAGGAGGCCCTGAACGTTACACTTAACTATCATTTTTGCGTCGGATTCGAAAATCTAGACTTACAAGAGAACGACCATAAGGTGCCCGAGGCAGCATTAGACCCTTGGAGACAAGTCGGCTGGAGGACGATGTATTGAATCTCGACGCGATTTGAGTGTCCCATCGTCATTACAAGGCCCTAAACGTTACAATTAACTATCATTTTTGCGTCGGATTCGATAATCTAAACTCACAGGAGAACGACCATAAGGTGCCCGAGGCAGCAACAGACCCTTGGAGACAAGTCGGCTGGAGGCCGATGATTTGAATCTCGACGCAATTTGAGTGTTCCATCGTCATTACAAGGCCCTGAACGTTACAATTAACTATCATTTTTGCGTCGGATTCGAAAATCTAGACTCACAGGAGAACGACCATAAGGTGCCCGAGGCAGCAATAGACCCTTGGAGACAAGTCGGCTGGAGGACGATGTATTGAATCTCGACGCAATTTGAGTGTTCCATCGGCATTAGGAAGCCCTGAACGTTAGAATCAACTATCATTTTTGCGTCGGATTCGATAATCTAAACTCACAGGAGCACGACCATAAGGTGCCCGAGGCAACAACAGACCCTTGGAGACAAGTCGGCTGGAGGACGATGTATTGAATCTCGACGCGATTTGAGTGTTCCATCGTCATTACAAGGCCCTAAACGTTACAATTAACTATCATTTTTGCGTCGGATTCGATAATCTAAACTCACAGGAGAACGACCATAAGGTGCCCGAGGCTGCAACAGACCCTTGGAGACAAGTCGGCTGGAGGCCGATGTATTGAATCACGACGCAATTTGAGTGTTCCATCGTCATTACAAGGCCCTGAACGTTACAATTAACTATCATTTTTGCGTCGGATTCGAAAATCTAGACTCACAGGAGAACGACCATAAGGTGCCCGAGGCAGCAATAGACCCTTGGAGGCAAGTCGGCTGGAGGCCGATGTATTGAATCTCGACGCAATTTGAGTGTTCCATCGGCATTAGGAGGCCCTGAACGTTACAATTAACTATCATTTTTGCGTCGGATTCGATAATCTAAACTCACAGGAGAACGACCATAAGGTGCCCGAGGCAGCAACAGACCCATGGAGACAAGTCGGCTGGAGGACGATGTATTGAATCTCGACGCAATTTGAGTGTTCCATCGTCATTACAAGGCCCTGAACGTTACAATTAACTATCATTTTTGCGTCGGATTCGAAAATCTTGACTCACAGGAGAACGACCATAAGGTGCCCGAGGCAGCAATAGACCCTTGGAGACAAGTCGGCTGGAGGCCGATGTATTGAATCTCGACGCATTTTGAGTGTTCCATCGTCATTACAAGGCCCTGAACCTTACAATTAACTATCAGTTTCGCGTCGGTTCAAAATCTACTCACAGGAGAAGTTCATACGGTGCTCGAGACAGCAATATACCCCTTGGAGGCAAATCGGCTGGAGGACGATGTATTGAATCTCGACGCAGTTTGAGTCTTCTATCGTCATTAGAAGGCCCTGAACGTTACAATTAACTATCATTTTTGCGTCGGATTCGATAATCTAAACTCACAGGAGAACGACCATAAGGTGCCCGAGGCAGCAACAGACCCTTGGAGACAAGTCGGCTGGAGGACGATGTATTCAATCTCGACGCAATTTGAGTGTTCCATCGTCATTACAAGGCCCTGAACGTTACAATTAACTATCCTTTTTGCGTCGGATTCGAAAATCTAGACTCACAGGAGAACGACCATAGGGTGCCCGAGGTAGCAATAGACACTTGGAGACAAGTCGGCTGGAGGCCGATGTATTGAATCTCGACGCAATTTGAGTGTTCCATCGTCATTAGAAGGCCCTGAACGTTACAATTCACTATCATTTTAGCGTCGGATTCGAAAATCTAGACTCACAGGAGAAGGATCATATTGTGCCCGTGACAGCAATATCCCCTTGGAGACAAGTCGGCTGGAGGACGATGTATTGAATCTCGACGCAATTTGAGTGTCCTATCGTCATTAGGAGGCCCTAAACGTTACAATTAACTATCATTTTTGCGTCGGATTCGAAAATCTAAACTCACAGGGGAACGACCATACGGTGCCCTAGGCAGCTATTGACCCTTGGAGACAAGTCGGTTGGAGGACGATGTATTGGATCGCGACGCAAAATGAGTCTTCCATCGTCATTAGGAGGCCCTGAATGTAACAATTAACTATCAGTTTTTCGTCGGATTGGAAAATCTAAACTCACAGGAGAACGACCATAAGGTGCCCGTGGCAGCAATAGACCGTTGGAGACAAGTCGGCTGGAGGCCGATGTATTGAATCTCGACGCATTTTGAGTGTTCCATCGTCATTACAAGGCACTGAACCTTACAATTAACTATCTGTTTCGCGTCGGATTCGAAAAATCTACTCACAGGAGAAGTTCATACGGTGCTCGAGACAGCAATATACCCCTTGGAGACAAATCGGCTGGAGGACGATGTATTGAATCTCGACGCAATTTGAGTCTTCTATCGTCACTAGAAGGCCCTGAACGTTACAATTAACTATCATTTTTGCGTCGGATTCGAAAATCTAGACTTACAAGAGAACGTCCATAAGGTGCCCGAGGCAGCATTGAACCCTTGGAGACAAGTCGGCTGGGGGACGATGTATTGAATCTCGACGCTATTTGAGAATTCTATCGTCATCAGGAGGCGCTGAACGTTACTATTCACTATCATTTTTGCGTCGGATTCGAAAATCTAGACTCACAGGAGAAGGATCACATGGTGCCCGAGGCAGCAACAGACCCTTGGAGACAAGTCTTCTGGAGGCCGATGTACAGAATATCGACGCAATTTGAGTGTTCCATCGTCATTTGGAGGCCCTGAATGTTACAATTAACTATCAGTTTTTCGTCGGATTCGAAAATCTAAACTCACAGGAGAACGACCATAAGGTGCCCGAGGCAGCAATAGACCGTTAGAGACAAGTCGGTTGGAGGACGATGTATTGAATCTCGACGCAATTTGAGTGTCCCATCGTCATTTGAAGGCCCTGAACGTTACATATAAATATCATTTTTGCGTCGGATTCGAAATTCTAGACTTACAAGAGAACGACCATAAGGTGCCCGAGGCAGCATTAGACCCCTTGGAGACAAGTTGGCTGGAGGACGATGTATTGAATCTCGACGCAATTTGAGTGTTCCATCGTCATTAGAAGGCCCTGAACGTTACAATTCACTATCATTTTAGCGTCGGATTCGAAAATCTAGACTCGCAGGAGAAGGATCATATTGGCCCGAGACAGCAATATCCCCTTGGAGACAAGTCGGCTGGAGGACGATGTATTGAATCTCGACGCAATTTGAGTCTTCTATCGTCATTAGGAGGCGCTGAACGTTACAATTCACTATCATTTTTGCGTCGGATTCGAAAATCTAGACTCACAGGAGAAGGATCATATTGTGCCCGAGACAGCAATATCCCCTTGGAGACAAGTCGGCTGGAGGAAGATGTATTGAATCTCGACGCAATTTGAGTGTCCCATCGTCATTAGGAGGCCCTAAACGTTACAATTAACTATCATTTTTGCGTCGGATTCGAAATCTAAACTCACAGGGGAACGACCATATGGTGCCCGAGGCAGCTATTGACCCTTGGAGACAAGCCGGTTGGAGGACGATGTATTGAATCTCGACGCAATTTGAGTGTCCCATCGTCATTAGAAGGCCCTGAACGTTACAATTAACTATCATTTATGCGTCGGATTCGAAAATCTACTCACAGGAGAAGTTCATACGGTGCTCGAGACAGCAATACCCGTTGGAGACAAGTCCGCTGGAGACCGATGTATTGAATCTCGACGCAATTTGAGAGTTCCATCGGCATTAGGAGGCCCTGAACGTTACTATTAACTATCATTTTTGCGTCGGATTCGAAAATCTAGACTTACAAGAGAACGACCATAAGGTGCCCGAGGCAGCATTAGACCCTTGGAGACAAGTCGGCTGGAGGACGATGTATTGAATCTCGACGCTATTAGAGAGTTCCCATCGGCATTAAGAGGCCCCTGAACGTTACAATTAACTATCATTTTTGCGTCGGATTCGATAATCTAAACTCACAGGAGAACGACCATAAGGTGCCCGAGGCAGCAACAGGCCCTTGGAGACAAGTCGGCTGGAGGACGATGTATTGAATCTCGACGCAATTTGAGTGTTCCATCGTCATTACAAGGCCCTAAACGTTACAATTAACTGTCATTTTTGCGTCGGATTCGATAATCTAAACTCACAGGAGAACGACCATAAGGTGCCCGAGGCAGCAACAGACCCTTGGAGACAAGTCGGCTGCAGGCCGATGTATTGAATCTCGACGCAATTTGAGTGTTCCATCGTCATTACAAGGCCCTGAACGTAACAATTAACTATCATTTTTGCGTCGGATTCAAAAATCTAGACTCACAGGAGAACGACCATAAGGTGCCCGAGGTAGCAATAGTCCCTTGGAGACAAGTCGGCTGGAGGACGATGTATTGGATCGCGACGCAATTTGAGTGTTCCATCGTCATTAGAAGGCCCTGAACGTTACAATTCACTATCATTTTAGCGTCGGATTCGAAAATCAAGACTCGCAGGAGAAGGATCATATTGTGCCCGAGACAGCAATATCCCCTTGGAGACAAGTCGGCTGGAGGACGATGTATTGAATCTCGACGCAATTTGAGTCTTCTATCGTCATTAGGAGCGCAGAACGTTACAATTCACTATCATTTTTGGGGTCGGATTCGAAAATCTAGACTCACAGGATAAGGATCATATTGTGCCCGAGACACCAATATCCCCTTGGAGACAAGTCTCCTGGAGGACGATGTATTGAATCTCGACGCAATTTGAGTGTCCCATCGTCATTAGGAGGCCCTAAACGTTACAATTAACTATCATTTTTGTGTCGGATTCGAAAATCTAGACTTACAAGAGAACGACCATAAGGTGCCCGAGGCAGCTAGTGACCCTTGGAGACAAGTCGGCTGGAGGACGATGTATTGAATCTCGACGCAATTTGAGTGTTCCATCGTCATTAGAAGGCCCTAAACGTTGCAATTAACTATCATTTATGCGTCGGATTCGAAAATCTACTCACAGGAGAAGTTCATACGGTGCTCGAGACAGCAATATCCCCTTGGAGACAAGTCCGCTGGAGACCGATGTATTGAATCTCGACGCAATTTGAGAGTTCCATCGGCATTAGGAGGCCCTGAACGTTACAATTAACTATCATTTTTACGTCGGATTCGAAAATCTAGACTTACAAGAGAACGACCATAAGGTGTCCGAGGCAGCATTAGACCCTTGGAGACAGGTCGGCTGGAGGACGATGTATTGAATCTCGACGCTATTTGAGAGTTCCATCGGCATTAGGAGGCCCTGAACGTTACAATTAACTATCATTTTTGCGTCGGATTTGATAATCTAAACTCACAGGAGAAACGACCATAAGGTGCGCGAGGCAGCAACAGACCCTTAAAGACAAGTCGGCTAGAGGACGATGTATTGAATCTCGACGCAATTTGAGTGTTCCATCGTCCATTACAAGGCCTAAACGTTACAATTAACTATCATTTTTGCGTCGGATTCGATAATCTAAACTCACAGGAGAACGACCATAAGGTGCCCGAGGCAGCAACAGACCCTTGGAGAAAAGTCGGCTGCAGGCCGATGTATTGGAATCTCGACGCAATTTGAGTGTTCCATCGTCATTACAAGGCCCTGAACGTTACAATTAACTATCATTTTTGCGTCGGATTCGAAAATCTAGACTCTCAGGAGAACGACCATAAGGTGCCCGAGGCAGCAACAGACCCTTGGAGACAAGTCGGCTGGAGGACGATGTATTGGATCGCGACGCAATTTGAGTCTTCTATCGTCATTAGGAGGCGCTGAACGTTACCAATTCACTATCATTTTTGCGTCGGATTCGAAAATCTAGACTCACAGGAGAAGGACCATGTGGTGCCCGAGGCAGCGATATCCCCTTGGAGACAAGTCGGCTGGAGGCCGATGTATTGAATCTCGACGCAATTTGAGTGTTCCATCGTCATTAGAAGGCGCTGAACGTAACAATTCACTATCATTTTAGCGTCGGATTCGAAATCTAGACTCGCAGGAGAAGGATCATATTGTGCCCGAGACAGCAATATCCCCTTGGAGACAAGTCGACTGGAGGACGATGTATTGAATCTCGACGCAATTTGAGTCTTCTATCGTCATTAGGAGGCGCTGAAACGTTACAATTCACTATCATTTTTGCGTCGGATTCGAAAATCTAGGACTCACAAGAGAAGGATCATATTGTGCCCGAGACAGCAATATCCCCTTGGAGACAAGTCGGCTGGAGGACGATGTATTGAATCTCGACGCAATTTGAGTGTCCCATCGTCATTAGAAGGCCCTGAACGTTACAATTAACTATCATTTATGCGTCGGATTCGAAAATCTACTCACAGGAGAAGTTCATACGGTGCTCGAGACAGCAATATCCCCTTGGAGACAAGTCCGCTGGAGACCGATGTATTGAATCTCGCCGCAATTTGAGAGTTCCATCGGCATTAGGAGGCCCTGAACGTTACAATTAACTATCATTTTTGCGTCGGATTCGAAATCGAGGCTTACAAGAGAACGACCATAAGGTGCCCGAGGCAGCATTAGACCCTTGGAGACAAGTCGGCTGGAGGACGATGTATTGAATCTCGACGCAATTTGAGAGTTCTATCGTCATCAGGAGGCGCTGAACGTTACTATTCACTATCATTTTTGCGTCGGATTCGAAAATCTAGACTCACAGGAGAAGGATCATATGGTGCCCGAGGCAGCAACAGACCCTTGGAGACAAGTCGGCTGGAGGCCGATGTATAGAATATCGACGCAATTTGAGTGTTCCATCGTCATTAGGAGGCCCTAAACGTTACAATTAACTATCATTTTTGCGTCGGATTCGATAATCTAAACTGACAGGAGAACGACCATAAGGTGCCCGAGGCAGCATTAGACCCTTGGAGACAAGTCGGCTGGAGGACGATGTATTGAATCTCGACGCAATTTGAGTGTCCCATCGTCATTACTAGGCCCTAAACGTTACAATTAACTATCATTTTTGCGTCGGATTCGATAATCTAAACTCACAGGAGAACGACCGTAAGGTGCCCGAGGCAGCAACAGACCGTTGGAGACAAGTCGGCTGGAGGCCGATGTATTGAATCTCGACGCAATTTGAGTGTTCCATCGGCATTAGGAGGCCCTGAACGTTACAATTAACTATCATTTTTGCGTCGGATTCGATAATCTAAACTCACAGGAGAACGACCATAAGGTGCCCGAGGCAGCAATAGACCCTTGGAGACAAGTCGGCTGGAGGCCGATGTATTGAATCTCGACGCAATTTGAGTGTTCCATCGGCATTAGGAATCCCTAAACGTTACAATTTACTATCATTTTTGCGTCGGATTCGATAATCTCGACTCACAGGAGAACGACCATAAGGTGCCCGAGGCAGCAATAGACCCTTGGAGACAAGTCGGCTGGAGGCCGATGTATTGAATCTCGACGCAATTTGAGTGTTCCATCGTCATTACAAGGCCCTGAACGTTACAATTAACTATCATTTTTGCGTCGGATTCTAAATGTTGACTCACAGGGGAACGACCACTACGGTGCCCGAGGCATCTATAGACCCTTGGAGACAAGTCGGCTGGAGGCCGATGTATTGAATCTCGACGCAATTTGAGAGTTCTATCGTCATTACAAGGCCCTGAACGTTACAATTAACTATCATTTTAGCGTCGGATTCGATAATCTCGACTCACAGGAGAAGTTCATTCGGTGCTCGAGACAGCAATATACCCCTTGGAGACAAATCGACTGGAGGCCCGATGTATTGAATAGCGACGCAATTAGAGTGTTCCATCGTCTTTAGGAGTCCCTGAACGTTACAATTAACTATCATTTTTTGCGTCGGATTCGATAATCTAAAATCACAGGAGAATCACCATAAGGTTCCCGAGGCAGCAACAGACCCTTGGAGACAAGTCGGCTGGAGGCCGATGTATTGAATCTCGACGCAATTTGAGTGTTCCATCGTCATTACAAGGCCCTAAACGTTACAATTTACTATCATTTTTGCGTCGGATTCGATAATCTCGACTCACAGGAGAACGACCATAAGGTGCCCGAGGCAGCATAGACCCTTGGAGACAAGTCGGCTGGAGGCCGATGTATTGAATCTCGACGCAATTTGAGTGTTCCATCGTCATTACAAGGCCCTGAACGTTACAATTAACTATCATTTTTGCGTCGGATTCTAAAATGTTGACTCACAGGGGAACGACCATACGGTGCCCGAGGCATCTATAGACCCTTGGAGACAAGTCGGCTGGAGGCCGATGTATTGAATCTCGACGCAATTTGAGAGTTCTATCGTCATCAGGAGGCGCTGAACGTTACTATTCACTATCATTTTTGCGTCGGATTCGAAAATCTAGACTCACAGGAGAAGGATCATATGGTGCCCGAGGCAGCAACAGATCCTTGGAGACAAGTCGGCTGGAGGCCGATGTATAGAATATCGACGCAATTTGAGTGTTCCATCGTCATTAGGAGGCCCTAAACGTTACAATTAACTATCATTTTTGCGTCGGATTCGATAATCTAAACTCACAGGAGAACGACCATAAGGTGCCCGAGGCAGCATTAGACCCTTGGAGACAAGTCGGCTGGAGGACGATGTATTGAATCTCGACGCAATTTGAGTGTCCCATCGTCATTACAAGGCCCTAAACGTTACAATTAACTATCATTTTTGCGTCGGATTCGATAATCTAAACTCACAGGAGAACGACCGTAAGGTGCCCGAGGCAGCAACAGACCCTTGGAGACAAGTCGGCTGGAGGACGATGTATTGATCTCGACCCAATTTGAGTGTTCCCATCGTCATTACAAGGCCCTGAACGTTACAATTAACTATCAATTTTTGCGTCGGATTCGAAAATCTAGACTCACAGGAGAACGACCATAAGGTGCCCGAGGCAGCAATAGACCCTTGGAGACAAGTCGGCTGGAGGCCGATGTATTGAATCTCGACGCAATTTGAGTGTTCCATCGGCATTAGGAGGCCCTGAACGTTACAATTAACTATCATTTTTGCGTCGGATTCGATAATCTAAACTCACAGGAGAACGACCATAAGGTGCCCGAGGCAGCAATAGACCCTTGGAGACAAGTCGGCTGGAGGCCGATGTATTGAATCTCGACGCAATTTGAGTGTTCCATCGTCATTACAAGGCCCTGAACGTTACAATTAACTATCATTTTAGCGTCGGATTCGAAAATCTACTCACAGGAGAAGTTCATTCGGTGCTCGAGACAGCAATATACCCTTGGAGACAAATCGACTGGAGGCCGATGTATTGAATAGCGACGCAATTAGAGTGTTCCATCGTCTTTAGGAGTCCCTGAACGTTACAATTAACTATCATTTTTGCGTCGGATTCGATAATCTAAAATCACAGGAGAATCACCATAAGGTTCCCGAGGCAGCAACAGACCCTTGGAGACAAGTCGGCTGGAGGCCGATGTATTGTATCTCGACGCAATTTGAGTGTTCCATCGTCATTAAAAGGCCCTAAACGTTACAATTAACTATCATTCTTGCGTCGCATTCGTTAATCTAAACTCACAGGAGAACGACCATAAGGTGCCCGAGGCAGCAACAGACCCTTGGAGACAAGTCGGCTGGAGGCCGATGTATTGAATCTCGACGCAATTTGAGTGTTCCATCGTCATTACAAGGCCCTAAACGTTACAATTTACTATCATTTTTGCGTCGGATTCGATAATCTCGACTCACAGGAGAACGACCATAAGGTGCGCGAGGCAGCAATAGACCCTTGGAGACAAGTCGGCTGGAGGCCGATGTATTGAATCTCGACGCAATTTGAGTGTTCCATCGTCATTACAAGGCCCTGAACGTTACAATTAACTATCATTTTTGCGTCGGATTCTAAATGTTGACTCACAGGGGAACGACCATACGGTGCCCGAGGCATCTATAGACCCTTGGAGACAAGTCGGCTGGAGGCCGATGTATTGAATCTCGACGCAATTTGAGAGTTCTATCGTCATCAGGAGGCGCTGAACGTTACTATTCACTATCATTTTTGCGTCGGATTCGAAAATCTAGACTCACAGGAGAAGGATCATATGGTGCCGAGGCAGCAACAGATCCTTGGAGACAAGTCGGCTGGAGGCCGATGTATAGAATATCGACGCAATTTGAGTGTTCCATCGTCATTAGGAGTCCCTAAACGTTACAATTAACTATCATTTTTGCGTCGGATTCGATAATCTAAACTCACAGGAGAACGACCATAAGGTGCCCGAGGCAGCATTAGACCCTTGGAGACAAGTCGGCTGGAGGACGATGTATTGAATCTCGACGCAATTTGAGTGTCCCATCGTCATTACAAGGCCCTAAACGTTTACAATTAACTATCATTTTTGCGTCGGATTCGATAATCTAAACTCACAGGAGAATGACCGTAGAGGTGCCCGAGGCAGCAACAGACCCTTGGAGACAAGTCGGCTGGAGGCCGATGTATTGAATCTCGTCCCAATTTGAGTGTTCCATCGTCATTACAAGGCCCTGAACGTTTACAATTAACTATCATTTTTGCGTCGGATTCGAAAATCTAGACTCACAGGAGAACGACCATAAGGTGCCCGAGGCAGCAATAGACCCTTGGAGACAAGTCGGCTGGAGGCCGATGTATTGAATCTCGACGCAATTTGAGTGTTCCATCGGCATTAGGAGGCCCTGAACGTTACAATTAACTATCATTTTTGCGTCGGATTCGATATTCTAAAATCACAGGAGAATCACCATAAGGTTCCCGAGGCAGCATACAGACCCTTGGAGACAAGTCGGCTGGAGGCCGATGTATTGTATCTCGACGCAATTTGAGTGTTCCATCGTCATTACAAGGCCCTAAACGTTACAATTAACTATCATTTGTTGCGTCGGATTCGTTAATCTAAACTCACAGGAGAACGACCATAAGGTGCCCGAGGCAGCAACAGACCCTTGGAGACAAGTCGGCTGGAGGCGATGTATTGAATCTCGACGCAATTTGAGTGTTCCATCGTCATTACAAGGCCCTAAACGTTACAATTTACTATCATTTTTGCGTCGGATTCGATAATCTCGACTCACAGGAGAACGACCATAAGGTGCCAGAGGCAGCAATAGACCCTTGGAGACAAGTCGGCTGGAGGCCGATGTATTGAATCTCGACGCAATTTGAGTGTTCCATCGTCATTACAAGGCCCTGAACGTTACAATTAACTATCATTTTTGCGTCGGATTCTAAAATGTTGACTCACAGGGAACGACCATACGGTGCCCGAGGCATCTATAGACCCTTGGAGACAAGTCGGCTGGAGGCCGATGTATTGAATCTCGACGCAATTTGAGAGTTCTATCGTCATCCAGGAGGCGCTGAACGTTACTATTCACTATCATTTTTGCGTCGGATTCGAAATCTAGACTCTCAGGAGAACGACCATAAGGTGCCCGAGGCAGCAACAGACCCTTGGAGACAAGTCGGCTGGAGGACGATGTATTGGATCGCGACGCAATTTGAGTCTTCTATCGTCATTAGGGAGGCGCTGAACGTTACAATTCACTATCATTTTTGCGTCGGATTCGAAAATCTAGACTCACAGGAGAAGGACCATGTGGTGCCCGAGGCCAGCGATATCCCCTTGGAGACAAGTCGGCTGGAGGCCGATGTATTGAATCTCGACGCAATTTGAGTGTTCCATCGTCATTAGAAGGCGCTGAACGTAACAATTCACTATCATTTTAGCGTCGGATTCGAAAATCTAGACTCGCAGGAGAAGGATCATATTGTGCCCGAGACAGCAATATCCCCTTGGAGACAAGTCGACTGGAGGACGATGTATTGAATCTCGACGCAATTTGAGTCTTCTATCGTCATTATGAGGCGCTGAACGTTACAATTCACTATCATTTTTGCGTCGGATTCGAAAATCTAGACTCACAGGAGAAGGATCATATTGTGCCCGAGACAGCAATATCCCCTTGGAGACAAGTCGGCTGGAGGACGATGTATTGAATCTCGACGCAATTTGAGTGTCCCATCGTCATTGAGAAGGCCCTGAACGTTACAATTAACTATCATTTATGCGTCGGATTCGAAAATCTACTCACA